>NC_053168.1:43589998-43889998 GCF_016835505.1 Polypterus senegalus
GGTTTGTTCCTGCCTTGTGCCCTGTATTGGCTGGGATTGGCTCCAGCAGACCCCCGTGACCCTGTATTAGGATATAGCAGGATGGATGTTGACCAGTCTTTATAATGGCACTCTGATGATACTAATTTGACAAACTTGAGGACTGTGCTCCCTAGCAACTATCGTTGCTTCTTGATAATAGTGGCACAAAATGGTAGCATCCCGGGAAGAACAACAAGGCATCAAAAAAATATAATAATTGTTAATGACTGAAGGCAAAATCCAGAATACAAATATGTACTAGAATATGATTCTGTACCAAAACATAATTCATAATATAACTTCAAAATTGGAAAGTGAGCTAAAAACAACATAAAAAATAAAGACATAAAATTTTTTTAATTAACCGAATCGTGTCAGAAATGTATGTGAAGCTAACATTAAATATCTAATCAAAATGTGTTTTATGGCTTAAGCTGGACAAATATGATGAAGGAAATGAGTGTGAAACTGCCACTGACATTTCCTCCATCTGTTTCCTAAGACTGGAGGAAGAAAAACTGATGGAGGATTGTTGAGGACACTTCCTGTCCAACTTCTTGTGCTATCTGTCTTCTATAAAACAAAGTCTCAACTGGAGGTTGTCATTCACATTTGAGCCAGCTTTGGAGGAATTCGGAGCGCTGTGCTTCTGAGTGTTTATTTTTTCTTTTGTTTTTGTGGCAAACTGCAAATCTATAATTATCATGTATGTGCTATGTACTTTTTTTCTATTGTTTGGATGATTCAATTCAACAGAGCATCCTTTGTGACCCCAACACTCATTTCTAATGATGTTTTATATTTCTACTATACACACACACACACACACACATATGTTTGTGTATATGTGTATATATATATATGTTTATATATATATATATATATATATATATATATATATATATATATATATATATATATATATATATATATACACACACACACAAATGGGCATAAGCATTAAATACAGAATGACAGAGCATAAATACCTAATGACTTTGGGAATCCGATGGCTGGCTGTAAGCATCACTGCAATAAACAATATGACTGTAAAAGCACAAACTAGTATTGTCTGAAACAAGACATTCAAAATACAAAACTGAACTGAATTCAAAATTGAAATTACAGTGTGACACTTTAATAAAAAATATAAAATATCAATGACTGAAACAGTCAAATAACAGACAAACTGAACATACAATAAGTGAAATCCAAAGGGGATAAACTCTAAAACCACTGCATATACAATATATTCAAATGAAGATGAAGCCAGTTGGTTGCAGTGGTTTCCTACTGTATCAAATGCCAAATGATGAAGTCAATGGCTATTGTAAAATATGCTGTGGATATTAGGGATGTCCTGAAACTGCCCCAAACCAAATATAAGGTAATTGAGCAACAGAATAAAAAAATGCATTTATAACAAAATTAAACAATACAAAGATTAATACACAGTACAGATAATTAAAGGGAAAACAAATGAGAAGGCCCAATGGGACCTCTAGACAGTGTTTGTTCTTTAACAGGTGGGGTTCCTTTTTCCCTTCAAAGTATTCCATCAGACACTTCTCTTGCACACCTGGCATGCCCAAATGACAGCTTTGGCCTTTTTTGGTCTCCTGCCAGTCGAGCTGTTGGCACCATTTCCCTACCTATCTCCAAGGCTTTTAAGAACTGGTCAGGAAATACTGTTGAGGTCATTTTAAGCTCCTAAATCTTTAATGGTGTTTCTTCCTCTAGGTCATTGTCTCCCATCTGTATTTTACAGAAGCTAAATGCTCTCTGAAAATGAAGTGTTTGCTAATTGCCAGATCTTTCCACAGAATACGCACCCATGTTAAAATAGGTGACAGGAGGACAAAACAATCAAACATTAATTAGCTTTATTTAACCTCTTGGAACAAACAGCTGTTTTGGCTGCAAGAAGGCAACATACCATCAGAAGTAGTCTCCCTGGTATAACAATGAAATAAGATCATGATTACATTTCTTTTCTTTAGATGAGGTGTCATCGAATCATCTGTGTCCAGGTGGTTACGTTCAGACTGAAGGCTGAACTGTTTAATGAATCAAAAAAAAAAGACAGCGCTCCTGTACTAAACCATTGTGATAAACAGACAGCGAGCAGAAGGATGTGGTGACTGCTGTTGTTTATCATCCTATTTATCATCCTTTTCATTTTGTAGTGTTCTGGCAAGTTCTTGGCTTTACAAAAGGCTCTCTGCTAACCTTCTTGTTTTTTAGTTTATCTCTGGATGTTTACATTTTCAAAGAGTCTTACCTTACAATTCAGAAGTGATTCTTATGTAGCACCTGCATTTAGTAATACATTTTTCCTAGTAGACATTAAATGATTTTACAAGGGAATACAGAAATAGTTAAATTGATTTTTAAGTATGTTTACATTTATAATGGAATGACCATACTTTGTCAATTGTATTTATTTCTTACAACTCCATATTGGGTTTAAAATTAATGTTTCTGTTGTCTCCATAAGTTGCCAAAATTGTATTCTCTATGTATTTGCCAAGTTTGAAGATTATGTGCTGCTGGCGTCAGGAACTGGGTGGTTATCTCCTCCCATGTGTAGGATTCTCCTCTTAGCTGTACCTTTTGCTTCTAACTTGTTGACTAGCTTGAAATCCACTTTTATGAGTTACTTGTGATGCTATTGGCTTCTAGCTTCAGAATCTTAATCTTCGTGAAAGAAACTATCAAAGAGTTTTTGACAATCAAATTAGGTTTGTTGTATGCTTTCCTTCTGTCTAGTACTTGGGTTGTCTGTTCGAAAAGCTGAACAGATTGGCTTGGCATTATCTTTCTCTCATAATGGCATGCTGGCAGTTTTTACATAATATTTAATAAAAATAGCCTTCATGCAAATGGTCGTGTACTTTACACAAATAGCCCTTTTTTATGTTATAATTTCCTAATCTTACACAGAACAGAAGTAAGGCTCATTGGTGCACAATTTTTCAGATACTTACTGTCTTATTTCTGGTGCAGAGTACACACATTTCCAGCTTTCCATTTCTCAAATACTTTTCCAGTCTGAAGTATTTGTTGGAAAACACATCTGATTCTTGTATTAATTTAGACTGTTTTTACTTCAGTTTGAGGCGTTTTGCTTTGTGCTGATCTCCAAAAAATAGAAACTGAGATAAAATGATTGCTATTCGCGCCCAATCATTAAGCTTCCATCTTAATTCCTTTTTTTTTAGTTCCTTTTTCGACCTGCTCCGTTTTCTGACTCAGTTTTTTTGGCTCTTTTATCAGTGCTTAAGTGGGTGAACATTAATATCTTTAGTTTTACAGTGTATCAAATTAATTGCGATTTGGGCCATAGTGAATGGTTTAACAGAAAATTATTAACATAATGATAACTGATGTCATTTTATTTATTATTGTTTTATTTTTAGTGTGACTTATACATAAAATTAAACATCCTAATCTAAAGTTTGAAACTCTTAAATGTGAAAAACAGCACTTTTTGAAGACATTATATGTAGTCAGTTACTAGCACCCAAATCATGCTTTGTTTCATACTTTTTACAGTCTTCTGAGCTCAAGAAACTGTTACATGATATTTCCTTTAGGCAATCTTTGCATAACTACATACCATCCTGCTGCTACAATATAAAGTGTCTATGAATTGCAATCATTTACCAAATATTTACGCACCATTCAGGAGTGTCAGAAACCAAGTCCAAAATTAAGTATTCATTAAATCCTTTTACATAAAATACACTTGTTAATTTATTTTTACTTTTTTAAATATGTATATCCTTGCCAATCTTGAGACCTCTAGAAAGTACATAAAGGTTTACCCTTACAACAGAAATATGTGAAAAGCTCAACAAAATATTATATGGTTGGTAATTAGCTTTTTCCACCATTTCAGTTAGAGCACAACTCACCTTCTTAAAACACAGGATTTGGAAATAAATTGAAAAAAATATATATGATTATTCATAATTACATCAATATAGTAAATAAAAAGGAAAACCTGTTAAGGTATAAGTTATTTTTGTACACACAAAAACCAACACAGAATATAAACTTCCCCAAACTTATCTTCCAGGATGCAATGCACTGATGATATTCATAAAGTCATTAAGGCGTAACAATAACAAATGTGATACTGTTAGTAGAACCAATTTATGTTTCAACAAAAACAGATTGTGGTTTGATATCTAACAGCAAATTGCAATTAGAAATATCAATGTCTTCAAGAGCAAAAACATTTGTCAGAATGACAATGTTTTTGCTTGCTAAAAACAGTTTTATCAAGAAATGGGTAATTGGTTTAATTTATTTACTGGTGGTCTATTATATGTCACACATTAAGGGAAAAACTGTCTTTAATGTTCTGCATATAATTAAAATAATAAACTATTTGAAGCATAAGTCAGAGGAGAAATAAAACTAAGAAGGTTTTTGAAATGCAGGTTTCTATCACAGTAGGTATGTTTACTGTGCTATTTTTTATTTGTAGAGTGAATCTTTTGTAATATTTGTACTACATTTACATATTATTTAGAGCATAATAAATAATTGAATGCACTAAACCTTCATAAGAAATAATCTTGTGAAAAAATATACATACAGATGATAGCACAAATATTCTTTTATCCATTTTTTCAGCCCACTTACTCCAATAAAGAATTGCAAGAAGAGCAACACAAGGCATGAAGAAGAACCAGCACAGGAAGGGATACTAACCTCTGGCAACAATCACACATTCTGGGGCAACTTACTGTAGAGTCACCAGTCAATTAAACCTGCCTGGAGGACCCCTCCTGCAATCATATAAGTTCCACACAGACAGTAATTCATCCCCACTATTCTAGATACTGTATGTGATGTTGCAGCACTAACCATTGTGCCACCATGGGACTAAGTGCAGATATGGTTAAACAATATTACTAATACAAAATGACTAAATTATATTTTTTTCTGAACATGCAAACACATCTACTGAATAAAGGAAAATCAGTTTGATTCTAAAAATTTTAACCTCAAATGGAGATACAGTTTTTACAAATGAAAAGTAACAAGTTCTTTTTATTGGATTTCTTGAAAGAAGTCCAATATGATGTTACTTTCATCCATATTTGGAAATGTTTTTCCCTATTTCAGAATCACAAATAGCTGTAACCTGTCTCTCAGCAGCTTAGACACAGGGCAGGAACCTCTTCTGAACAGTCAGACCCATAGGAATGAAAAATCAAAAAAGAGATCTTACTATCTTTTTGGTTTCTCCTAGACAACAATGAGATTAGAAAGAAATAAAATGGACACGTTTTCTTCCATCTCATGCTTTACAGATTTTCCCCTGAGAAAAAAAATACCCCTGGTATTCTCACAAGTGACTCCTTTTTAAATTTCAGCAGAAATCTCAGCAAAGTCACACAGTGGGCTCAGATTTTCCAAGTAGTGTCTTGACATTTTTGTTTTTTATTTTTTGAAAGTATTTGCATTGTGTGTTAATTAATAAACGTTGAAATGTATGGACTGTTGTTTGTGGCAATTAAACACTTTACTAAGACTGCATCCTGTAGTCCTTGCTTCTGAATAATACCATTAGTTGCACTAATTCAGCGGTTCTCAACCTGTGGGTAGCGACCCCATCGGGGCTCGAATGACGATTTGCCAGGGGTCGCCTAAGACCATTGGAAATATGGGTTTTGTCTCTTCTAATGTGTAAAACTTGTTATTGTACAATTTTGTTTCCATTGGTAGTTACTAGTTTTTTACTATAATTGTCATTCAAGAATAGATTGTGCAGACAATTGAATCAGAATAATTTCAAACGTTTCAATTGTTGTAACTTTATTATTTTTAACTGTTTACATTACTGTACATCGAACGTCACGCTGTTGCGGGGATTTACGCACTTCTTCCATTTCCAACAACATATCTTTGCGAAACAGGGTTTTCCAGCTTGTTGGTTATCAAGTCTAAATACAGAAGTAGACTTTTTGCAGAAGATGATCTTCGTTGTGCTCTTGCAAAGACTGCCCCGAGAATTTCTGATCTGGTGAGAAAGAAGCAGCCTCAACCTTCGCACTGACTTTGGCTTTTTACGCATACTGTCGCAACAATTTTGTAGCAATGTAGTTTACTATTGTTATATTAAGACTCTTACCCATGCTACGCCATGCTTTTCACATTTTCAAATAAGTATACCACATGAATATGGTAAATACATTTCAATACACAATGAAGAAAAACAAATAAACGTAAGTCATTAAGACAAAATTTCATTTATTTGTAATTAGAAATAAATATTTCACAATATATAATTACATATTGTTTTTGTTATTAATCACTATGCTTTAATTATGTTCAATTTGTAACAATGAAAATACATCCTGCATATCAGATATTTACATTACGATTCATAACAGTAGCAAAATTACAATTATGAAGTAGTAACAAAAATAATTTTATGGTTGGGGTCGCCACAGCATGGGAAATTGTATTAAAGGGTCACGGCACTAGAAAGGTTGAGAACTGCTGCTCTAATTTATACTGCTATGCTGTAATTCAATCATACTCATTCTCAAAGAAGTGGCAGGCAGTGTGACATAGTGGTTAAGACTTAGGACTTCAAACCCTGAAGTTGTTGGATCAAATCCTGCTACTGACATGTGTGACCATGTGAAAGTCACTTCATCTTGCTGTGCTTTAATTGGAAACACAAAAGAAATGTAACTGATCATATCTCAAACATTGTAAGTCACTTTGAATAATATGTAAAACATGTCTTGAAAGTGATTAAAATAAGATCTCAAAAATGTAACATACTTATTAAATTAAATTCTCAATTTTGTCTCATATCTGTTTCATGTCTTCTTTTCGTTCAAAGCTATTTCTCATAAGGAATTTTAGTAGAGACATATGTAAGAGAGTTAATTCTTAAATTAAACTTAAATGAGAATATCTCAAGTCTCATGAGTCATCAAAGATCAACCTTTGGGGTGGCAGAATAGTAACAGCTTATCATATATGACAAGTTAAAAACAGCAAGAAATAGTGTATTAAAGACAGTAAATAACAAAATGCTCCCTTCTGTGGATATTCATACCTACCTTATGTCTAGCAGTAATCCAGGTTTCTCCTAGAATCTAGAAAGTATTTAATCTCAATGATGGATGATAAACTAATTCATAGCCAGGACTCTAGAGAAGTGAGGCAGCAACACTAACCATTGTGGGACTAAGTGCAGATATGGTTAGATAATGTTACCAATACAACAATGTGAATTTGATTTTTTTTTCTAAATATATGCAAACATAACAACTGTATAAAGGAAAATCAGGTTAATTATAATGATTTTAACCTTAATTAGAGACATAATTTTTTACAAATTAAAGCAACAACATAGTTCTTTTCACTGAGTTTCTTGACAGCAACCCAATAACACATTACGTTCATCCATATTTGGAAATGTTTCTTCCCAATTTAGAATCACAAGTAGCCATAATCTGTCTCTCAGCAGCAAAACACAGAGAATGAACCTTTTCATAATCTGTGGCAGAGTAGTAAAAGCGTATCATACAAGGTAAGTAAAAAACAGCAAGAAATAGCATATTAAATATAAGTAAATAAAGGCAATAAAGAGCAAAACACTCCCTTCTCTGGATTTTCGTACCTACATTGTGTCCAGCAGTATCCAGGTTTCTACTAGAATCTAGTAAGACATCTCAATAATGGATATTAAACTATTTTAAATGGTTCACGCAAAGCCCAACCATATAAAGCAAAAAACTGATGCTGCAACTGAAATGAATGGTTCATATCTAAGAACCTTAAACTAATTTAGTCTCAGCTACAAGTTTATAGATACCAAGCCATGATGTTTTAAGTAACCTCTTCCTCTAACAATATAAGTTTTAAAAAAATGTACCTTATTTCTTTTGGATGACCTGCATGAATATACTTTTAGAAAAGCTTTCTGTGGTATAGAACGTCTAATTTTTCTACACAATAACCAAAACAGAAATTGACACTGAAGAAACAGACATTTAAACTTCTACATTTAGATATGATATCATGATCAGAGGTGATGCCACAGTGGCACAAGTGGCCTGGGCAATACCTTTAACAACTGACTTTAGCTTATCTATAGGTCTGATGCTCATCAACATTAATGATCTACCTATTGTCAATGCCTTGTTTTCTGATAGAATATTCAAGTCCATAAAAACATAATATAACAGGTAATACAGCATACACTAAACAGTATGAAACAAATCAAAAATTTTGAAATCGGAAAGATTCTATATGTTTTAGAAGAAATGCTATACAATCTCAAGTGCTTGATGAGCATAAAATTAATAGTGTCAAGTGGGAAGATGTAAAAAAACACATATCGTAAAACTGGTACAAGTGGCAAATGAGACAAATGACCGAGTCACTACATTACAGTAGATATCAGTTTCTGGTTCTTTGAGGTTTATCGATTTCTGTACACAACTATCATTAATTTTTGGAAAGCCCAATCCCCACGCCCATGTAAGCAAAAACACACTGTGGCAGACTGGAAGTGAGGAAGGAATATTACTTTTTAACATCAAAATATTTATGAAGTGCAGTATTGATACTTATTCTTATGTGTTGAGAATTATGATTTTAAATATTTGTACACTAATTATATGTTCTATCCCTCAGAAATTAAAAAAAGCAATGTCTATTGAATATGCCTTTATTGAAAATTACATTTGATATGTAAATATCCAAACCATTATATCTGTGCATCACATTACCTGAAAATGCAGAAAACCACTTTGAATTAACACAACTCCTCAAGACACCTTCCTTTTTTCAAAAAAGATTATTAACAATTAATTAATCCGTAGTAGCAAGGCACAAATGTGCATGCAGGATTATACCAGTGGACAGTGTGTCTCCACAGTATTGTAAGATATTTGTTTTTTTCCTAAATTAATAAAATGAGAGAGACAAAGGAAGTCTGAAATTGGCAGAGGGTGAAGTCAAAAAAGGAGAGAATAGAAATTTACCAAAGCCCAGTACATTAACCAGAAATGTTGTTGATAAAATCATCAACATATAAAAAAAAACAAATTAACAACAGAAATAAAATCAGACAGCCCTAAAAGCAATCATACTGAGGAACATGGGCTCCAAGATTCTTTCAGCTTCCCATTTATAGAGAAAAGAAACCTACCAGGCATGGGTTGAAGGTACATTCTGAGAGAGGAACAGCTCAACATTGAAAATGGGTACTAATAACACTAGTCTTAGAAATAAATTACCATCACTCCTGTCAAAAAAATCTGATTATTCTTTATAGACTTGAAGATGCTGAATACAAATCTGCCAACAAAATTTCACTATCAACTACAGTTTTAAGAGCTGAAGATTTAAAATGAAAAAAAAAAAATGAAATTAATTATTTAGACCTACCTTACTTATACATTACACATATAATTGTTTTACATATAACTATTACTTACACATTGAGTAACTTGGTAGTTTTTTCTCTTAATGATCCCTTGAAAGCACGTCTTGGTGAAATGACCAACAAATGTCTGCTAACATAGGTTCAGTCCACTATACTTTCCACTATAACATCTCTTTGTTTTAGTGATGTCCTGGTGTAACTTCTCAACATGCTTATCAGAGACTGCTCCCATGTTCTGAGAGAAAAATTCCAAATAGGAGTGTAGGAAATAGGTTTTTAAAGACATGTTGCACTCAAGTGCTAGGAAAGAAAAAAGGCAGAAAGAGAGAAGCGTCTAAACAAATTCCTTGTAGTTTTCCTACCTTTGAGTCCCCAAGAAAACTGTGGCACATGCTCTTAAATGCTTCCCAAGCTCTTTAACTTCGTACACTTTAGAATTGTCACTGAGTAAATTAAGAGAAAAAAACATGTACACCTGCTTTTCCATGCAAATCTCTAATCTGCCAATCAGGTGGCAGTGGCACAAGTTTATTTACTTGCTATCTAGTTAAGACGATGGATGGATTGACCCAACCTTGCATATTTCTGTAAAAAACATTCAAACAATTATGTTTTCTGTTCTAGAAAATAAAAAAAAACATCTTTCTAACCTTTTAAATATAAAATACTGGCTATTTTGAAGAAGTAAGAAGAGAAAAAAAAATACTGATTGTGAGCAATGAATGTGTAGCAAAATACTTGATTTTGGGTTGTTCTTACCACAGCTAACATTAAAAACAAAGAAGGCTGACATTTGACAGCTTAAAATTAACTTTATACAATTTTCTCCGAATGAAAAATACTTACGGTCTAAAAAGATGTAACTTATTTTTCAAAAATCAACATTTTTTTTCAAAACTGTATTTTTCACTGAATCTGACATCTCGCGCAGCGGTTTGTGGTAGAAAAAGTTAAATTTCAGAAATGGATTCAGCCCATTTAAATCTGTGTAGTACACCAATTTGTTGCATGTAATGCTTTTGGTGAAGACCACTTTAATTCATGACTGTACTGCAGGTACGAAACTCAGTTATTTTTAAAGAAAAGAACAACATATTACACACCAACTAAACATGGGAATTTTCAGAAGATCCCTGTACTGTACCCAATACTACCAAGATAAACTTCAGACCTTGTCATCCTGAATTGGAGTGTGCAATTATGTAACACATATGTAAAAATGCTGTTTACAATTTGATCAGTAATTTAGTATTTAAATTGTAAGAGTGATCAACCTAAACTAAATCATATTCATTTGCAATTCTGTTTACATTGTAATGATGTCTTCAGAAATGGTGCGCCCGCCAGAATCCCAAATTTGCACTGACTGCATTAGTGCTTCAGGTGCACAGCTCTTTTTTGGAAACCCAAAAATAATTATTCAGCACAAAGATCCGTCTTTTTTAGGAGTTTAAACAGTGAATGCTAGATGGACTTCAACAGGGCTTGATGAGCATTAAATTGACAAGCAACACAAAAACATATACAGTAGAAGAATGTGCCTGCAAAACTAATGTACTGGAATAAGGATAATAAAATAAGTCAGGTAGGAAACCTATACAATTAAACCTGTAAATTAGCTGTTACTGTTTAAACTGTTTGTCAGGTTTCATCAAAACAATAGGCGTGTATTGGAATAATAACACTGTGTAATTAAAGTGCTGCAGATTCCTTAATTTTTAGTATGAGTGCATAATTAAAATGCTCTAATAACAATTTTGCAAATTATCCAAATGTTTACTTGATAAAATGGACTACGTATAGTGTTCAGTTTCTTGACCTATTTAATGAATTTTAGTTATACTGATGCAAGACTCCTGGGTATTTTCAAATAATTACAAATATGTAATGAATTTAATGCCTAGTGAATTTGTAATAAATTGCACCAGTAAACAAAGGTAAACTCAATATTCTGGCACCAAAGCTGAAATGATCTTATGCAGGATTCTTAGTGTGGAATTTCTTGTTTGCCCAAAACCAAAGTACTACTCTGTATCTTTGACCATCATAAAACATCTTCTCCTGAACTTTACCCTAAACATAAGCTGGGTCTTTATTACTTACTACTTATTTTTCCTTATGATTCTTGTCATTTAGGATATTCACAAGATCAAATTTAACTTCTGCAAACATTTATCTTTGTAGTGATCCATTTTCCTAACCAGCTTGAGCAATTATGTGAATGAATTAACATTTATCATTTATTTATTTAGCTCAGGTCAAGAGTCCGGGTGTCATCCTTGACAGTACTTTATCTTTCCAATCTCATATTAATAACATTACCCGGTCTGCTTACTTCCACCTACGTAATATTAATCGCATCTGCCCCTCCCTCACTCCCCATACCACTGCCATTCTTGTTCACAGTCTTGTTACTTCTCGTCTGGACTACTGCAATTCACTCCTCTTTGGTCTCTCTAATAAATCTCTCCATAAGCTTCAGGTAGTCCAGAATTCTGCTGCTCGCATCATTACTCGAACCCCATCTATTCACCATATTACTCTGGTCTTGCAGCACAGCTTCACTGACTTTCGATTAAGTTTCAAATTGATTTTAAAATTCTGTTATTAACATTTAAGGCCATTCATAACCTCACCCCTCCATATCTGTCCAACCTTCTTCATGCTGCCATTCCCTCCCGTAACCTTAGATCCTCTTCCTCCATCCTTCCGACCGTCCCTCTCGCCCGTCTAACCACCATGGGGAGCAGAGCATGCAGCCATTCTGCTCCAAGCTCTGAAACTCACTACCTACTGAGCTTAGAAATATCAAATCATTTTCAACCTTCAAATGGAAACTTAAAACCCATCTGTTTAAAATGGCCTTTTCTCTATGATTACAGTGGCTTTGTCTGGTTTTAATTTTTATATTTTCTGTTGTTTTAAGTTGTTTATAATATGTTTTTTATTTGTTTATTGTTTGTTTGGTGTCCTTGAGTTCTTAGAAAGGTGCCTTGTATAAATAAAATGTATTATTATTATTATTACTATTATTATGAAGCCCGTGTAATAAAGTTCAGTGTCAGAGAAAGTCAGATTTTATCCAAGCCAGTCATGGAACACAATTCAGGAACTATGACAAATCATGTAGCTAATCCTTTTTACCTTGTACACTATGGATTTTAGCTACAACTCAGAGGCCTGCCATCTGCAGAAATTCTCTGATGACTCGGTAATACTGGGAAGTATTAGGCAGGTTAATGAGATGAAATACAGGAGAGTAGTGGACAGTTTTGTTTACTGGTGTGAACTTAATCAGCTTCAGGTCAACAGAAGTAAAACTAAAGAACTGGTGGTGGATTTGAGAAGAACATGATCTCCAGTTATTCCCGTCTATTAGGAGTGTGGAAGTAGAGATCGTTAAGACTATAAGTACCTGAGGGTGTATATGAACAGTAATTTAGACTGGTCTAAGAACTCACTGGCCATATACAGTATACACAGGGTCAAAATAGGTTGTATTTCCTACGCAGACTTCAATCCTTTTGGATCTGCAAAATTATGCTGTGGATGTTTACCAGTGGTTACCAGTGATATTTTTTTGCTGTTGCATGCTGTGGGATGGGGGTGCATGAAGGTGGCAGACATTAAGAGGCTTAACAAACTCATTCAAGTGGCTGGCTCTGTGGAGAAACTGGACAGCTCGGAAACTGCGGCAGATCGGAAAAAAGTTATCTAGACTTCAGTCTATTACTGAAAATGCTAATCACCCACTTCATAGTGTTGTGATTGGACAGAGGAGCATTTTTACAAGTAAACTAGCATAAAGTGCACCACTGAAAGTCACAGAAAATCCTTCCTCGCCACAGCCATCAGATTCTATAACTCCTCTTCTGGTCACTCATCCACACAATAAGCTATTCCCTCTATCTTTAATTGTATCTCCCAGAACATTTTTCAGTTATATAGATGCGCAACAACTCATCTGTTATTCTCATGTGAAAAACTTTTTTTTTGGTTCTCAGAATGTCCAATATTTCTCTTTTATGTGAAATATTATGTGAAATATTTCCTGCTCAGAGTGTTATTCTGTTTAGTAAACTAGGGATTTGATAAGAAATTCAGATGTATAATATCTATTATATTTAACTCACTGTGTAGCTGAAGAGCATAGTGAATGAGGATTTATTATAGTTTATTTTGATATTTATATTCTAATAACTGTGTAAGCCTGTGCTGTAAAAAGCACGTGGTCCTAGAACCTTTTGAAACCATCAGAAAAAAATGAAATGTAGACATATCAGATAACTGAAAGGAACTACTCTGAGCATCTCTCTCTTAGGAGCTGTCGTGTTTCGTGACAGCCCGCATTGGCTGTATTTCTTTTGGAGGTTTCCTTTTGCCGGTGTGCTTACCTCGCTTGTGTATTAGCAGCAGGAGAAAAAGTAAAAGGGATACCGTTTTGCAGATGTGCTTACCTCGCTTCTGTATCAGCCACTAAGTTAGTGACTCTTTCTTCAGAGGTTTCCCTTTACTGACGCACTGGCCTCACTTGCATTTCCTCGGAGGTGGAGCACTTACCCCAACTCCACCTCTCACTTCTGGGCCAGACAGATACACACACTTCCACGTATAGATATTTATATATAAGACTAGCGAAATACCCGCGCTTCGCAGCGGAGAAGTAGTGTGTTAAAGAAGTAATGAAAAAGAAAAGGAAACATTTTGAAAATATTGTAACACGATTGTCAATGTAATTGTTTTGTGACTGTTATGAGTGTTGCTGTCATCAAGGATTTGATCATCATTATTTCTTTCAATCAGGTTCGTATTTGGAGGTAAATCGATTTGGTCGTGAACCGAAGCAATTTCCCCCCATAGGATTGTATGTAAATACAATTAATCCGTTCCAGACCATATGAACTGTATGTAAATACTGTATATACTGTATTTTTTTAGTTTTTAAGCACAAATATAATTATACCATAGAATGCACAGTGTAATAGTAAAGCAAATGTAAAAACATTGAATAAAATTGAGAAAACCTTGAACAACAGAGAAAACTAACACTGCAATAGATCGCGCTATAGCTCTACCAACCGCTGGCTAAAAGCACTTTTTTTAATGAGTTTTAAGCACAGGGGAAAAATGAACACTTGAAAAATCCGTAATTTAATAAACCACCAAGAAAAATAACATTGCAACAATGCATGCTACGAACAGATCGCTGGAAACAGAAGTGAAAACAAAATCAAGACCAGGGCATTCTTTAACCGCCTTCCTACCTTAATGCGTCCAGCTCTCTCTCGCGCTGCCTGTGTGTCTCCGTCCATCTCTCGCACTGCCTCTGTGTGTGTGTGTCGCGCTATCTCTGTTGCGCTGCCTGTGTGTGTATCACGCTATCTCTGTCTCGCTGCCTGTGTGTTTGTGTGTGCTTGCGCTGACTGTGTGTCTGCGTCCATCTCTCGCGCTACCTCTGTACTGTATGTTTGTGTGTGTGTGTCGCGCAATCTCTGTTGCGCTGCCTGTGTGTTTGTCGCGCTATCTGTCTAGCGCTGCCTGTGTGTGTGTCGCGCTGTCTGTGTGTGTGTGCCCGCGCTGACTGTGTGTGTGCGTCTGTCTCTCTCTCGCGCTGCCTGTGTGTGTGTGTGTGTCGCTGTCTCGCGCTCTCTCTCTTGCTTGCTGCACAGGAAATGCACAGGGAGAGACTGAACATGTACAAACCGAAAGGGAAACTGGCTTGTTCGTATACCGAGTGTGAGGTCGCGGATATTTAGCTCAATTACATGGGAGGCGCAGTAGCTGCTCTTATGAATATACTAAGCACAGTCCTTCACCCACGAATATTTACCTTATATGAGCAGACACTCAATTACGTGGGAGGCGTGATGATTAGGACGCAACTCCACCTAACACGGCGACTGAGCTGCAGGCTATAGCTGTATATATGGGCAAAAGTATGTTCCAGTTATGACCGTTACGCGTAGAAATGAAACCCTCCCAACTTTTGTAAGTAAGCTGTAAGGAATGAGCCTGCCAAATTTCAGCCTTCCACCTACAAGGGAAGTTGGAGAATTAGTGATAAGTGAGTCAATGAGTGAGTGAGTCAGTGAGTGAGTCAGTGAGGGCTTTGCCTTTTATTAGTATAGATATACGATTTGACTTTATATGCTTATTTTTATATTTGCTTGTTGTATTACTTGTGCATTTGTCTGTTTGTACAGTTGTAACAGAAGTAACTTCCTTTGGGATTAATAAAGTTTTTCTGATTTTATGATCTGGTATTTCCACAGTTCAGAGGTACCAATCCACTTACCATGTACATTAATGGGGAAATGGGATGAAAAACAAATCAGATGAAGGAAATCTCGCTCACAGAGAGTTACTGCTCTTATATGCAAGCACATAACCAGATTAAACCAAGATTCTTAAAAATCTGCGTTTACATGGGTAAGTAGTCTTCTGTAGTTCTTTGTCAAAACATGCTGCCATTATTAATCTGTCCAAAACGAGAGTTAAATGTCATCAGCAGCCATTGTGAATCTGAAAGCAAGCAAGACACCTGTGATAATTTTCTTGTACTTTAACCACAACATTTTTATTTGAATAGTATTGTGACAATTCCGGGTAAATAAGAACAGGAGCACACACAGCTGTCAGGGCCTCTTTGAATTTTATTTTGTTTACTCTGTCTTATACAAAAATGGAGCACTCTCGTTGACTCTGCAATTTCGAGGATCTTTCTCTCAGCACACCTCCGAAAACAAAACAAAAAAAAAATCCCCTCCGAGGTGTGTCTGCCCCTTACAATTAGAAACCTCAGCTTCCAGCCCTCCCATTCCCTCAGACAAGGTTAGAAAGCACTGCTTCCACGTTACAGTATATTTTCATACAATACGTATTTATAAATATACAGCAATATTTTTTATAAATATGTTTTGTAAAATTGCCACTTTATTTATAGTTTCTGTTACTGAATTGCACTCAGCAGTCTTTATTGCCTGGCTGTGTGATTGAGCTATGGAAAGAACCCAATATATAAGCTTCCTGCTTTACATCTAGTGCTGCTGTAATAATAATAATGCAGATATTTTTTACCTTAATAACAGAAGTATTGCTTTAGGATACTCATTAGTTTAAAAAGTAATCGGACTACATAAAGCACATTACTTTTAGCATGTTACCCAACAGCTCAGCAACATAAATGGAACGTATTTCTAAAATATTAAGACAGAATATTTCAGCCAGGAGAATGAATAAGGTGACCTCCCAAATATTTCCTCTGGAAATTTATTTTGAAGATGCTTCTCTACGCAACTGCAGAAAGTATGTGTGAAGCAAATACATGTGTAGGCCTATAGAGTGAAGACTTCAAAATCCTTTACAGTAACCTGGCTAAGAGTTTACATGGCCACATAATTGAGTATTAATGTGGAAATCTACCTCTGTTGACCACGTTTCTCAGAAGCCAATAATCCAATTTCTTTAACTGGAATAAGGGGTTTATATGGCATTTTAGACGTCAGGTTTCTGTGAATAACAGGGTTACTGAAGTGCATGTAAATGCATTGAGTGACTGGGCACAAGATTTAAAAACTGGATGCTAGATTAATGAGACAGTAGCTGTAACTGAACGTGTCACCCTTACACACACTCATTTTAAGTTATTTTGTAACTTAATAGCATTTTAATCAAAAAATTAAAAAAAAAATCTTTCAATTTAGAAGACAACTAGCTAAGTATAGATGTATGTAGGAGTGTACCCTGCAAAGAACTATCTTTCTTTCCAGTGATGGTTCCTGCCTTGAGTACCAATTGACACCAAAATGGAAAGGGATGTAAGAAAACGGATGGATGGACAATTAATGACAGGGAAAACAACACTGCTTACCTTCTAATATTTTGCCCATCTTTTAAACAAATTCCTAAGCATTAAACTACAGTATTGGCTTTTTTGTTTTATATTCTATTTTATCTTGTTTTAACAAAATATATGTATAATGTAATAATGTTATTACAGTCACGGAAAACATGTGTAAAGTGTTTCTGATTTTGGTATCACACCTCAAGAAAAAAGGTGTAATACAATTCAGAGCTGATAAGTATACAATGCTAAGACTTAAGCATTTAATTGTATAACATTATGTGAAGGTGACATGATAAATGTGCAAGTGTGATTGCATTAGGGCTAAAGAGGGTTAGAATAAAATGAGAAATTAAACACTTTAAAAGCTCAAGGAACTTTTAAAATGTCTTTTTGAGAAGTGGCTTAATCCAAGATAAAAATAATTTTAAAAAGTGTGAAAAAATCAAGCTACAGTAGGCTAAAAAGGCAGTACTTTTCATAAGGTATAACAAAAACAAATTATGTTTTTTATTTCTACCAGATGCCGACACTATAAAGTTATAATTTCACTTGCATGTAAAACAGAAAAATAAATTAAACTTTCCAGTACCAAAGAAAAATATAAAATGTACTTAAAATGTTAACAAAGCAGGATTTCAAAAAGAAAATCTGGAAGCTAACCCTTTTCCAAATAGCCAGTGGAGTAAAACAGTCAGTGGCGTGACAAATAATCTGAACCACATTGCAGCCATCCGTTCTAGATCAGCTACAACAAAGCACTGAAGCAAATTGTGAATTAGACATCACAGTGGATGAAGTCAAGCCAGCAATTTAGAAAGCATAAACCTGGCATTTAACCAAGACCAGATTTGCATACCAAGTGAGCACCTGAAGCATGGTGGGCATTGTTTGGTGCAAAGCATGTATTCCAGATGCAGAGGGATGTGGAGCTCCTGTAAAACAAAAGACTCATCAAGATGTTACTTCAAAGACAGGAGATAAGGAGAACTCTCCATATCACACAGTAGCTGTCATCTGCCATTCCTACAATGTGTAGATTTTTAAATAATTATATCTCCTTTGGACTTGTGTGGTATCAGGAATGGTCAAAGGAAGCCGCTTCTTATGTCTTGGTGAGGCTGCACTGAAGAGATTTCTCTCAGCAAAAATGAATTCCTATGTATAACAAAAAGGGTTTATTTTACACTTTTTTCTCTCTCTGTATTATGATTATCTGTGGCTCAGATTTTCTTAGTAAAAGAAGTATTTTGTTTCATTTATTTATAGCTTGTTGTTTATTTTTAAAAATAATCTATATAGGTGAATACAGACACAGATAGCCATTTTCCTATATTTTGGACCAATGTGAAAAATAAAAATATATTACTGCAAATAGATAAGTGTATATACATGTGCAGTGCTATATGCTGTATGTGCTGAAAAACAGTTGAAATATTTTAATAAAATCCTCTCTACTGTAGTTTGCTTTAAAAGAAATCCATTATTTTCCATTGTAATGAGGAAAATAGCAAGTAGAGTCAAAACAGGTTCTCGGATATTTAAATATTTTGAGCATGTAAGCTTCACTTAAAAGATTTTTCCAGTATCACAGCTTGCCTCCGAATTTGGTTTGAAGTTTTGTTCAGTCAGATCATTACCATTTTTCAAAAATAAATAAATAAATAAATAAATTACCAAACTTATATAACTGTAGTTAAGTTAGGTAGCATAGATTAATTCATAGAGCAATTATCATTTTAAAATAAACAATCCACAAAAATATGAAAAGAAACAAAGGTATTCTAGAATTAAGCCGTGAGTTAACAGTAAGTGGTTTGCATCATTAGCTCTTATTTTTATAACATTTTTACCCATTGTAATGTTAGTTGTCCCCTGACATGATAAAATATGGTGTTCTGCCTTGGTATCTGCATCTAACCTACTAACATACCTCAAAGGATAAGTTTGGTATTTTTTAAAGTCAAAGTTATTTTTTCACAGTTTTATATACATTTATTTGCCATGGGAAATGATTTCCTCAAGTTAAACTTTCTTTATACATTTAAAAAAAATGCTGTATCTGTTCTTTAACAACCGGTCTATGAGGCACTGTAGTTTTCATGCAGGTAGGGAAATAAAACAACACAAAATCACACTCATGTGTGAAACTGTTTAGTGGGACATTGCCTTTCTACTTCTTCTTAGTTAGACATATGGTTAGTTATCGTAATCCTGAGGAAAATCTTACCTTAAGTATCAAAATAACTCCAAAAAGAACAGCAGCATCGGTAGCATTCTCTAAACCAGCTACATGAAACAATGCTGCTAGGAGTGAAAGGTTGCTGCAGAAGGATACTGGCAATGAGGAGAAGAACTCAGTCAGACTTCTTTTAAAATTGCAGAATCTCACAAGAACTATATAGAGAAATTGCTTTCAGTAAGTGTGCAATCTCAAGACATTGATTGATACTCAAAAATATTTTTAGTTAGAAATGACAACATTAGCCTTTTCCTGACTTGACTATCTGTAAGGTTGGTCTTAGTAGTCTCAACTGCAATATTTACAGCTTGTTTAAATCATCATTGTGGATTATCTTTGAAAATGTCAGGTATATTTTTCATGAAAAAAGCCTCTTTTACTGCTTTTCCTTCTTTTTTTCTAATTGTCTTTTAGTTGCACCATGAGCTCTAGCTTTGAATAAGCATCCATTTTGAGTTTTTCTTTTTGGTGGCACATTAAGATCTCTTCTCTACGATCTCATAGAAGTGACCAATCAGACACCTGCTCTGATTGTGCCCCACTCATTTCAACCAACCAGGACTCGACTTTTTCATTTAAAGCTTTTTTTGTCTGATTGTATAGGTTTCTAATCATGTGGATTGAAATGGGTTGGAGTTTGTGCTGGATAGCGGATTGCTGCAAATGCCTGTGCTGTTGGTGAAAAGGTGGACTTCACTTATTGTCAGGCATTTATTCTCTCACATATGCCAAGGCCCCTTTGTGAGCAGGGTCCCAGGATGTGTACCAAAGTAACCCTGATGCTAGATCTGGCTGTGATATTCTCCCTATGATTGTTTATGGGAGTTTCTTCTAGGGACTGTCAGATGTTATTTGCTAAAAGGATATTTACCTAATTTGGATATATTGTATGTTGAAATGAATTCATATGCTTCCACCTACTGACCCATAGCTCATCCAGGATTAGTCTCTGTCATGCTTCTTTTACTGCTGAGTTTATAGCTTCTTGTAATCCTGAAAACACATAAGTTGAAATGAAATAGATGCATGGGATTGTTAACCTGTTACTTATTCAACAATCTGTTTATGTATGGATTAGTCTGACAAGTGAAAGAATCCAGCCATAGAGAATATAAGCATGAGATATGAGATCATTCGGCAATTAGACTGCAGGCATGTTCTGTATAAATGTGTGTTAATCTTCCCACTGTTTGTTTTCTTTTGTTTCATTTATTTTGTGATAATAAATTTCACCACACATGTACAACTGAATTTCCTTTTCAGAGACAATAATGTTTCTTTTGAACTTTTATTTATGCTTCTCAATTACAGCATCTTCAAACTGAGCTTTCAGGAATCTTTTTGTTGATATCACCAAAAGTATCCTGCAAAGTAAGTTAGTGAAAGGTTGCTTATTGTAACAATGCCTAAAAGAAATGTCTAGTTCAATTAACTGTAACATTTTCTGTGTGATTTCTAGATGGATTTGATAAATGGTGTTTCTTAAATCAAACTAACAAGTTATCATAAAGGACAAATGGAGCAGTGCACAACTTAAATGTTCATTCTTGAAAATTCAGGAGTTTGTTTGTGTGTATATGTCAGGGTGCATTCATTACAATACTGTAAAGGAGCAGCAAGCTGCACATTTAGGATGAGTGGTGTTAACAAACAGGCAGCTGGAATCAGGGCTGAATTTAACCTATTCTGAATCAAGTGTGAGACAGATACTGGGCCAAAACATTCAAAATATATGTGAAAAAGAACTGTTATTAGCACAGTATGCAGTCTTACATATTTTATTAATAACTAGATGAGATGTCGGGGTTACATACTTTTGTAAATACTGTTTTAATGCTAGAGTGCCAGCCGCTTTGTCATTTTAGCTTGGGACCACAGAAACATAACCCTTGGATGCCTGAACCATTTATGAGACAATTTCTACCACTCACCCTTTAACACTAATATACCATTTAAGTATTCTATGAATACAATATATGTACCAAATTAAGCATGCTATTGCAGAGCATTCTAGTAAACTACATAATTAGTCACATTAAGTGGGACAAATAAAACTTCCCTACTGCTTCCTGCCCTCAAGCATGTCAGACAAAGCTGGATATCTGAGAAGTCAGTCGAGTAT
The DNA here is from genome assembly GCF_016835505.1 of Polypterus senegalus. Taxonomy (NCBI): domain Eukaryota; kingdom Metazoa; phylum Chordata; class Cladistia; order Polypteriformes; family Polypteridae; genus Polypterus; species Polypterus senegalus. The sequence continues at coordinate 43,611,657 of NC_053168.1, forward strand.
AATTGACGCCTAGAATGCTTTAAGTCTTAGACTGCACCTTATTAATAATCATGGTAAAGCAGTGGCTGACAGGGAACTATAAGTATGTGAACTGAAATGGGTAAATGATTCAATACATTCTGATTCCTACTGTTGAAAAATATCATCTTAAGAAATAGGTAGGTGAAGGGTTTTAATTTGAAGTTATGTTTCATTCGATAGTATTGGGTGGTTAGAGTAACAGGATTATTGATGCTGTAATTTTCAGACCATTCACCCAGCTCTAACGAAAATGTTTAAACTGGAATGTACCCAATGACATCTGTGAGTGATACGGACAGTAGATTTCTTTTCTAATAATAAACGTTGAAGCAATTAAACAAGGGTTTGCCAGTTTGCTTTTTCAGTAGTGCATCATTGTGAATTTATCAACACCACATAATGATTAACAGCAAACAACAGTAACCTGTGTTAGGCTATTCTGCAAAGATTCCCAAATTTCCATAAAGATGTTTGTGTTTTTCCATGGTTCAAAAGTAGATAGACGCGTACTTAAGACAGATGTATCACTTACATATTATACTTACAAAAATTTATTGCAAGAGTCACATCGAACTGGGAGCTGCTTTGGAGTTTTGTAAGCAGTGTTCTAAATACTGTATATTGTGAGGAAATTTGTTTCGGCAGTGAAATGTTTTACTAGCCTGTTAAAATATTTTGACATTCTGCAGTTATTAATCAGAATGCATAGCCTGTCACCTGGACGTCTGGCCACACTAGTAAATTATAGTGACAGTGAAATACTGAATCATTATGATGTGTAAATAATGGAGATGTGAAGTTGCTTTAGTATAAATAGTACTGACTACATGTTTATTTGCTGTGTGCGCAACAGCTTACATGACAGAGGGTACTTCATTTATATCTAGGTTTTTTCCTTGCTTACATTTTATACCTTTACGGTTAGTAAAAAAATGTATAGTTAGTTAAAACTTGGTCATTGGGAAGAGGAAGATGCATGCAGGAGATTTTACATGCACCAGGATTTGATGATAACATTTAACTGATAAGAGAATTGTAGTCCCTTGTGCACGCAAACACCCAGTAACAGGGATTTCTTACCACACACATGCTGTCTGCTGGTTTTTAATTGAATTGTACTGGGGATTTGAATTGTACTGACCCTGTATGCCTTGGGGATTAATACAGTACCAAAAAATACTGTTTGCTGTCAGTAGCAGCTACAGTATTAGAGGTGAAAAGAGGTTAATACACAAGTTGGTGTAACTGTTGTCAAGGCAAAACTGACAAACTAAACTAATTAGTTTCTCAGTTATAAGTCAGATGAGTTTGCAAATTCGCCAATGCTTTTAATGGGAGATTTTGAAATTTTAAAACTGTACAGCGCAATCTGTAACCGATATCTCAATGAAAATGGAACCGTCTTGACAAATTTCTTTTAAGAATAAGGAAAGAGGCAGACAGACCAACATGGCTATCGCAATAGATGCTTCATACGTTATATGTGAACAGATCTATTAAGAGAGGGAGACAGAAGTAGACTGGAAGTGGCGTACTTCGATCAAACACAAGCCAACTTAACATGTCCCTCACAAGACACTCCACTTTAATATACTTGCGCATCTACAGACTTTGAAAAGGGACGTTCACCCCCGACCTCTGAAATCATTAACATTTACATGCGTGTCAGCTTAATTTGAACAGGGATGCAATTCTTTACATAGTCATGGGCATCTGAGGACTTTAAAGGAGGACCGCAACTGATAAAAAACATGAAGAGAAATACAGTGAACAAAGTAAACAAATGAAAATTGTAAACATCTAATAATGCTAATAAATATATACTTACATTTTACATAGTCCCTACTGATTGCCTGTTTTAATTAAAAGAAAAACAGTTTCCTGTAAAATTGATTTACAATAATCATTAACTAAAGCCAAGACACTAGGAAAAGCAGGAAATGATTTAATGCAGGAATGTTTTACTTCGGGCGGCACGGTGGCGGAGTGGTAGCACTGCTACCTCGCAGTTAGGAGAGCAGGGTTCGCTTCCCGGGTCCTCCCTGTGTGGAATTTGCAAAGACATGCAGCTTAGGTGCATTGACAATCCTCAATTGTCCCTAGTGTGTGTTTGTGCCCTGCGGTGGGCTGGTGCCCTGCCCAGGGTTTGTTTCCTGCCTTGCACCCTGAGATTGCCTCCAGCAGACCCCTGTGACCCTGTAGTTAGGATATAGCGGGTTGGATGATGGATGTTTTACTTTTGTGCAGTTGTATACTGCTTGCTCAAGAGTAAGCCGTAACCTAATAAAATTTTTATTAGTTATTATTTGACAGGTGCCTTTATTCAGAGTGACTTACCACATCTAAGATACAATTGGCTACATTTCTTTTTCTAGTTGGAGCACCAGTAGATAAAATGACTTGCTCATGGTCACACAATGTCAGAAGTAGGATTTAAACCCACAACCACTGGGTTTGAAATCCTAGGTCCAAAGCCTTACATACTACACCACATTGCCTGCTGGTAATAATAGCTCTTGGTTAAAAAAATAACAATATTGTAAAGGAAAAGTACTTATTTACATAGTACTTCTGATATGACTGATTAACAAATGGCACACTAAATACGGCCCATCATCTTACGAAAAGTCTTGGGTAAAGATGGGTAACACAGCTAAATTATATATAATGTGAAAAATGAGAATTTGTATCAAAAATTGAATTCCAAGAATTTACAATTACTCAAACTTTCTGCACTTTATTTTCTGTATGTGATTTAGACTATTATGAAAAACACTAATAAAACAAATGAGACCTAGAACTCAACAAATTGTCTAATGCACTTCATACAAGTCTCTGGTGCAATAACTGGTTCAGTTAAATCAGAGACATATATGGACCAGGGGCGCATACAGCTGCCCTAACCACGATACAGACAGGCAGAGACATGAGTTCCAGCACACAACACACTTTATTTCAGTGATGAAGCACTTTTTCTTTGCTTCCACAGCACAGAACAAAAAAGCACAGCATAGTCAATCCTTGCTTTTTTCCTCTTACTTCTCTCTTTCTCGGCTGCCTCCACTCCTCTCTCAGAAAGCTTTGTCCTCCACCTCCCAACTGTGGCCTCTCGAATGGAGTGAGGCAGCGCCTTTCATTCAACACCTGGGAGTGCTCCAGGTGGATCATCATGATTAGCTGGAACCACTCCCAGGTGTGGTGGAAGTTTGAGTGTAGGGCTCTGCAGGTCCCATTGGCAGCCCCCATGAAACCCAACAGGACTGTACCATACTCCAAGTCCCAGCATGCTCTGCAGGAGTCTGTGGTGTCACAGCCACCCAGGAGGGCTGCCCTCTAGTGTCGCAGGGGAGGTACTCTCTGCCCCGGTCCTCCCATCATGCTAGCGTCCCGCCTGGGTAATGGCCAAGGCCTCTCGTCACACATTCAAAAACCTTGCCACAAGAGATTTACTTCACATAATGGTGAAATGTTTACATCATTTAAATCAAAAAAATAGTATTTAGATAGTAAAAAATATGGTTAAGAAGATTAAGGATCATTGATTATTGCTAAATCTCTGCTTTTAATGGAATAAACACCAGACCTAAAGTTACCTGTTATATTCTAACTAGGAGTAGTCTGTGGAGGGATTTCTCTACCTAAATTGGAGTTTAACCATTGGGCTTTTACTCCGTGAGCAAGTCTGGACCTGGGTTTCTTTGCCTGGCAATCACTCTGTCTTGCTAGCAAATCCAACATTGTAACACCTAAAACCCCATCAATTGCAGTTTCTCTCAAACTAAAGACCCTGTTTCTAAAATTGCAAACTCAATAAGCTGTGCCCTGAAAACTTGACATAAACTTGAGAAATATCCAGGCATTTGTACACTTCAATCTTCTATAATTTGGCTTTACATATTAGTGGCAATTCCATTTTTATAAATTTCCATCTATAAAGCATTAGCAGGAGTCAATATTATCAACAACAATAATGCAAGAAAACAAAGATATGTATAAAATATATTTAAAGAAAAGAAATAAAAAATAGAAACATTATAAAATAAAAAGAAATATAAATAAAGCAAACACGGCAATCTTGGTACAGTAAGTCAATATAATCAATGCATATAGGTGCAAAAATAGAAAAAATGAAGTTATTAAAAAAGAGAGAAATAAAATACTAATGAAAAAATCCAAATTATATATGGACATAATATAATAGCTGAAAAAAACAAGAAAATGAAAACAAAATTCACAGAGAATAAAGCAATATTCATAAGGAAGTCAAAACAGAAAAAATATTGAAAAAGATAACCTCGCCATATTAAATGTAACAGATGTGGTGAATAAAATGGGAAGGTCCACTGACATTGAATTACTGCTTGTAAACAGAATTCTAAGGAAGTAAAATTATTAAAATCAGAATATGTATATAATACTATAGAAAAAGGAAATGTGAAAGTGGAAATGGAGAATAAAAACTGTTAAATGTTAAATAAATGATAAATCTATCACAATCCGGATTATACAGCAATTGATTTCAGGTTTATAAAGGGAAGGCAATACTAAATAGGGTAGAGAGCAATATTAATATTAATTCAGATGGTAATGTGAGCAACAAGAAAAAAAAGATGAAGACTGTAATGAAAGAAAAGGAAATTGTAAATAATAAGTAACAAAACTAAAGAGCATGAAAAATAAAAAAGAAAAACTAATAGATTAAATGAATGCAGAGGTGATGGTATTTTACAATCAGGGTGACAAAGAAGAAAAATTCTAAGTGTTTACCAATACACCTAAGCATAAATAGCAAATGTCTTAGCAGATATGTGCAAAGGATGTTGGTGAGGACAATTTAAAGAAAATGGGAAAAATCAATGGATTCCTTTAAACCAAGTGGGTGTTGTGAATCCATTCTGCCGTGCCAGAGGTGTGGCTTTTCTACCTCTAGTACATTGTATTTGATATCTGAGATTAAATAACGGGCCCAATGAAATGTCATAAAATGAAGTCTTTTAATGCTGGTGTTCTAATAATACTTTTATTTTCAGCATAGTGATGTCTGATGGTGTGACGATTTTCCTATGTCTAATTTTGGCGATCTCTGAGTACATTATTATGACAGCTACAGTGAGCACAAGGAAATGACCGGGTCTGAGTTGTGCTATTTTATCGTGAGGAAGATTATGTTATGATATCTTTGATATTGCAACCATGAGAAAAAGCGAAGAGAGCTACTTCTGTAGTAGAGGAATTCAAACTAAGAATATGCCAATGTTAAAATGATACATGGTGTCTGGCTAGCATGTATGAAATTTGTGACACTGTAAACTATCCTAGTCTTTGAAGTGAATTTGTTATGAATCCATCCATCCATCCATCCATTTTCCCACCCGCTGATTCCGAACACAGGGTCACAGGGGTCTGCTGGAGCCAATCCCAGCCAACACAGGGCACAAGGCAGGAACCAATCCCGGGCAGGGTGCCAACCCACCACAGTTGTTATGCATCAGAAGTAATAAATCTTAAAATAAATATAAATATGTGTTTAGGGACCTTACAGATATATATTGTAATATTTTCTTAGTAAAATGTACTTTAAGAACCAGGGCTGTTTTTCTCATCTTAATCATCTTTTGTCATCCAGCCATCAGAAGACATTTTTAATAAGTTCAGACTTCAGACTTAGAAGTTTTTAGGTCTGAATTCTCCACTACATCTTTCTCCTTGCTTCTTTTTTTCACCTTGTGATTAGTCAGCGAACCCCAAACATGAGGACACAAAGAGTCCTGGGTTCAAACAATGGAAGGTTTATTTACCACAATTACTTCCAAAGTTGCAAAACACAATTACAAATAACAGATTCTCTCTTCCCACAATAGTCTCTCTTTTCTCACCATTGCACTGCCCTCCTCCAGTCGAGTGTTTTACTCCATGTCCTTCCAGCTCTGACTTGCCTGGATAAAGGAGTGCAGTCCCTTTTATTAAGGACCTGGGAGTTCTTTCGGTGCCAGGGCTACTGCCCGGTGGAAGCACTTCTAGGTCATATGGATGTGCTGTTTTTAGGGAGCACATCTCCCTGAAGTGCCCCTTTGCAGCACCCATGGACTAGAACTAGAAAGATATGGAGGGCTGCTACCATCTAGCACCTGTGGGGAATAAAAGTCCCCCAGGGACAGTCCTTCCCCATCTGTTTCTGTCGTCCAGGGAAGTTATAAAGCTCATGTCCGGTCGGGACGCCTGTCCATTTATTCGGGGCCTCCCATCTAGGTAAAGAATCTTTTGGATTCCTGGCCGAGCCACTTGTCCATCTTCTGTGCCTCCTGCAACCTCCAGCTTATGATCCATTCGTAAATTATTTAGTGTCTCTTTGTCCTCAGCAACCCTTATCAACCCCTTTATACATTTTCCTGCTCAGTTTCACCAACTCTGGAAAAAAGCTGCTGCTTTGTATTTTTATCCTGTCATGCATTCTGTCATCCTATAATATTTATTTCAGTGACCTTCCTCATACAATGTCCATTTTGTATTGAAATATTCCTGCTTCTTCTAAAAAAATTTGAACTTGCAGTTTGTACAATTAAAGTTTGTCCATCCTTTGTATATTACCTCCAGAAAGCGCTCTGCAATGACGTTAGCTAATGATCTTAACTGTAATCTCTGGTTATTGAAGAACCCAGAATACCTTTCTACATATGTTCTGGGAATGCCCATTAATATCTACCGTCTGTTTCTCTATAACTGGCTTTGCATGCTTTACTTTATCTGTTAGAATTCTTTTTCCTCGTTATTTTTTCTTCTCCTGGACCTCTCTTGTTTCCCTCTTTTTTTCTCAGTAGAGGTTGCTTGCATTAGAACTTATTTCTGATAAGAAAGACTTCTGTTGCAGGTATGGTGATTCTCTTTCATTTTCAGAAATGTGCTCTCTTTAGTATTCTCCTTCTTAAACTTCACGTGGCAAGAGGCAATGGATCATCTAGCTCCTATATTCAGAAGCGGCATACTTATGTACAATTATTGGGTGCAAAAGGAGGATCCTGGTAAAATTTTACTTTCTTAATCCATTCATGTTCATCAGGTGTTGGGGCAGTGGTTGCCTCTCCCACTCAATTTGGTCATCTGCAGTCTTTGTTGTCTTACTGTCAGGACAAGCTCAAATCAGTAAAAAAATTAATGACAAAAAAGAGAAAGGCAACTTATAACATAAATTAAAATTGTGATTTAATAATGATGCAAAGAAAGCCTGGTAGGGATTACAAACAATTACTGGTTATAAGCCCAAGAGACAGTGTATGAAAATTAACTGCTGTTTGAAAACAAGCTGAATAATTTCTGTTACAGGTTTAATTTATTTTAGAATTGACAAAAGCAATAAATAAAGCAAAAGATATTCCAGATAATACAGATATTGAAGTATCATTTAATGCTGTGTGGAAGCCAGCCCCGGACACAGACAGACACCAGGACATCTATAAACATCTATAAAAGGCACACGTTTATTCATATTTACAGTTCTCACACACACAGTGCTGCTGCACTAGTCACCCTCTTTAAGGTCCTTCCAAAGGTTCTTCACCGCCTCCACTCCTCTCCACCCAGCTCTGTACTCTTCCTCCTGACTGCAGCTGCTGACTGGAGGAAGGTGGTCCCTTTTATATCCACCCGGACGTACTCCAGGTGCTCTCTGATGGACTTCCTGTGGCACTTCCGCCACACCAGGAGAAGCACTCTGGGTGTCCTTGGTATTCCTTCCGCCACCACCTCGAGGTGTGGCAGAAGCACTACCGTCCGAGGCTCAACAATCGAAAGGGCGCCCCATCGGCAGTGGCCACGGGCCCTTACAGGGTTAAGCTTCCATGCTCAGACCCCTTGGCCCCCAAACCAGGCAGGGTGGTTGCCCTCTGGTGGTCCTGGGGAGGCACAATCCCTCTCCTGGTCTGTCCAGGTGTCATGACTGGGCACAGCCCCCAGTCGACCACCACATTGCCCCTCCATCAGCTGAGACCCACAGAGGCCAGCGGCTCGTCCCATGAAGGCAGGTCTCCAACAGTGGGGAGCCGACACACTTCTGTCCAGAGTCCGGTCCTACAAGACAAAAGCTGGAAACAGGGGCGGAGCCGTTGCCTTGGCGCCATCACCTGGCAGAGGACAGGTATAACCTGGAGGAGAAACTCAGTGAGCTGAAGGCAGTCCTCCAGCTCACGCCGAGCCGCAAACAGAGATGAAACATCAGCCGGTGGTGGACTTACCGGTTGTTCGGTCCTACGTGCCAGCTGTACATCGCCAAGCCTCCTTCTCTGCTCTGTTGGGTCCTCCCCTGGCTCAGGATGGACATTCGTTGGTCCCGCCTCCAACTAATCATTGGCGGGCATGCAACACACACTGTTCAATCCTTTACCAGACTTGGGGATGGACTTCTCCACCATCTTCTTCCTCCTGCTCCTAATTGCGGTTTTCGAGCCTCCGGGCAGCTCCTCTGCTGCAGTGGCTTCTTGAACAGCAACGGTCCCTCTTCTTTTGTTGTTTCTGCTGCTGCCACGCTGGTGCTGTCCTGTCACTCGGCATGCGTCGGCCACCGACGCGGATCCAGGCAGCCCCTGCCTAAAATACAAAAACAAGGTCCAGCTACCCCGGCCCCCCAGGGCTGACTGCCACTGGGCCAGGGACTTACATCCTGGATCCCATCTGCCGGAGGTAACCTCCTCCGTGCGGCTTTCTCTGTTGCATTGCCGACCCGGGACTCTGCAGCGACGGCGAGCTCCAGGGCATCTGCCGCTCTCATACCTCGCCAGCTCTTTCGTTCCCACACCGGGTGAAGATGACAATTCCGACAACCACAGCTGTTAGATTATACTTTTAAATTATAAAAATATGTGACACACATACCTCAGAATAAATCTGTTGTCTAATGTTATATGGATGCACAGCTCAAATAGGAAAGGCTTTTCAAAACTGATTTTATTGGTTAGTGTAGAGATGATGAGTTTGATGAGTTCCCCAACCTAGGGCTAGGTGCCATTGTCCAAGAACAACAGGTGAAATGAAATGAATGCTCTACGGCAGTAGACTGTATGAAAAGACCCTGTATCAGAGGTTACACTCCTTTCACATGCTGTATTGTACAGGAGTAAGTATTATATCCTTTAAATAGTTATGTAGACATATATATGACTTTTTTGTTATGTTAACATATTTGATTATAGATTTAGCTTGCATTCGTATTCACATATAAAAAAGTAAAAAACAGACTGAGTAATCATAAGTTGTCCTAATTCAGGGGGTTCATAAAAAGGTAATGGTTTACTTTATGAGGCTGAAGTATATAATAAACAAGAAAAGTCAGATATTTGATATTTTTAAATGTGTGCTTCAATTCAAATGTTTATAGTCTAAATATTCTCAACTGTAACAGAAATGTGTCAATTTTCACACACTGATAAAAGACTATAGAGGGTTAGATCCCTAGTAAAGGATCAAAAATAACATCATATTCTCAAATCAATAACCTTGAAAACATTTTTTAAATAATACTACACATGGTTATTTTTGAAATTTGTTATTTTAACGTTCTAGGAGTGGATCTTAGAGGCGTAGATGTGCAGCAGGCCCTGTATCCTGATCTTTAGGTTTTTGAGACAACATTAGCACGTTGCTACTGAGTGGTTTCCACTTTATGCTAAGTAAAAACACCTTTAATAAAGATTACATGAACTCTACAGGACACTGGTATTGGAGCGCCGATTTACTTATACTTTATAGATTACATTTCCCAGAAACACATTCATGAGTGACATAATAACTTTAAAGAAAAGCATTCTTTGTCTATGTCAGGGTTCGAAGCACAGTCCTCATCTTAGAAACACAGCATATAGTCATTGGGCCACGACAAAGTGTAACTGAAGGTTTCTATGAGTGTCTTCGAGGGCTTTATCTCAGAGTCAACACAACAACTTTAGCAGAGAGGGAACAGGATTTTTGCATGCGCTTGAGTGTGTTCACTGTGCAAAGGGAGATCATAAAATAAAACAAACAATAAAAAATTTCAGCCTACCACTAAGTAGTGCTGCTAGGATTTCATAAAATGCTGGGCCTAATGTTATTTTTATTACTGTTAAATATACATTCATTAAAAACATTTTAGAAGTCCAGTCTTATTAATGTAAATAGCTTTATCTTGCACATCTAGTTTGAATGCTTTTTGCTAACGTTAATATAAATTTGTTTGCAAATGATGTCAAATAATTCGACTGCCAACCTTTTCTTGATACATAAGACATACCAGCCCAATGCAAGGCAGAAAGAGCCAAAAAACATCTATTATTATTTTGACCAGTATAGCATTATAATACAACTAGCAAAATACCCGCACTTTGCAGCAGAGAAGTAGTGTGTTAAAGAAGTTATGAAAAAGAAAAGGAAACATTTTAAAAATAACGTAACATGATTGCCAATGTAATTGTTTTGTGACTGTTGAGAATGTTGCTGTCATCAAGGATTTGATTATCATTATTTCTTTGAATCAGGTTCGTATTTGTAGGATGTGTTGTGTTCAAGTTACATTCCGTGTTTGTCAACCGTTGTAAAGATAACAGGTTTCATTCATCGAAGTGTTCACTACCCAAATCGGTACTCGTGAATCTAAGATGTTTAACAGGCATTCCCGGTATTAAGTTGTGGATTTGCCTGCGAATATTTAGCGGCAGCTTGTCTATGAACTTAATTTAAACTTATTCTTTACACCTTGCTTTCCTATTGATATGTCTACAAAGGCTTGTTCAGCTTCAGAGAGTTGTTCCTTTCATACTGCATCAATAAACAGCTCGTCTTCCTCTTTATCTGAGACCTGACACACTGCATGCACGGGTTTACCTTTCCCAGTCCTGCAAACTTTAGCGAAGTGGTTCAATTTACCACAGTTTTTACACTGTCTTCCTTTAGCTGGACATTGACTTTTTCCACCGTGTGCTTTGTTTCCGCAGTAGCTGCACTTATGAATATGCTTGCATGCGTCACTTGCTTCATATTCTTTTGCTGCCTTCTCAATTGTGGAATGCGTTTTTTGTTCAGCGCTCTTTGTATCTCTTGCTTGTTCTCTGCGTACTGCGTTCACAGTCAGTTCACGTGAGCCGCTGTGCTATCTCGTGCAATCTTGCGATGTCCATGGCTTTATTTAATGTTAGCTCAGACCCGGCACTTAAAAGTTTCTGTCGCACTTTCGCTGAGTTTGTGCCAAACACTATTCTATCCCTGGCCATCTCATCTTTGTTTGCATAAGCACAGTCCTTCACCAGCAATTTTAACTCTGTTACAAAGTGATCAAAAGTCTCATTTATACCCTGTGTCTTCTAATTAAACTTGTATCTCACGAATATCGTATTCGTCTTAGGCATGACAAACGCCTCAAAACGGTCATAGTAAGTTTTCAGTACCTTGGCTTCCTCCTGGGTGAAAGTCCATGTGTTAAAAATGTCTCTTACTTTTTCCCCAGTCCACAGGAGCAGGTAGCTGCATTTCTCACTCTCGTCTTTGCCTTTTAGCGGGCCAGAAAACATCAGCTCCACGTGCTGTTGGAACTTTTTCCATTCTCCAGGCAGGTGAAGAAAATCCCAGTCAATTCGTGGTGAGGGAACTCCAACAAAATCCATGATTGTCCTCTATTCTGACACCATGTCTTGTTTTCACAAATTGTGAAAAATTAAATGATGGCGAGACTTTCTGTTGAATGCAGGGGAACTTTATTTATTACAACTCTTACATTCACAGCATCCGTACTCTAAATTAATTTCCATCATAGTAACCTTGAGGTCCCTTTTTCTGGTGCCTTCCTGATGACATAGGTCCCTAAACCATGCCTGATAATAATACATTTCAATGACGTATAAATATTACAGTGATCACCTCGATAGACATCTCACCACCCAAATCGCTACTCGTGAATCTAAGATGTTTAACAGGCTTTCCCGGTATTAACTTTTTGATTTGCCTGCGAATATTTAGCGGCAGCGTGTCTATTGGATTGCTTCTGACGGACGGCCTTATATGGGCAGGCACTCAATTACGTGGGAGGCGTGTGTACGAGGGACACAATATAGACAGGCAGCCAACTACGTGGGAGGCGTGGTGATGGGGGATGCAACTCCGCCTCACACGGCAACTGAGCTGCAGGCTATGGCCGTATATATGTACGTAAGTAGGATTCAGTTATGACCGTTACGCGTAGAATTTCTAAATGAAACCTGCTTAACTTTTGTAAGTAAGCTGTAAGGAATGAGCCTGCCAAATTTCAGCCTTCTACCTACATGGGAAGTTGGAGAATTAGTGATGAGTGAGTCAGTCAGTGAGGGCTTTGCCTTTTATTAGTATAGATACAATACACCATATTTTTGTAAGTTCTGCATGCTGTGAACAATTTTCTCAGTTAAAATGCAAGTACAGAATATATTAATTACTAAATACAGAATGGGCACACATTTAAATACAAATTTGTCAAAAATATACTCACAGTACTGGAGACCTCTGCCAACTGGTCACCTACCCGCTCCTGGGTTTTCTATAGCATAGTCTGTCAAATCAGATGAGGGAATTTTTCCATTTGATGATTCCAGTGCTTCTTTATTCAAGATGACTTTTCCAATAATAGGAGAGGAACTTGGCAGTACAGCAGTGGCACCAAATGTCACATCCAGATATCAAAGAGAAGAAGAATAGAGGAATGTCAGTAATTTTAAAAAAGTGTTAAAAGTTGTGATACTTCTGTTTATGTACAAATGACTGACAAACAGAAATGCAGTATGCACAGATAATCGGCAGCTCTAGTCAGGGTATGCTACACTAAAGTAACGAGACTTCAGATGGGATTTAACAGCTGAGACAGAAAGGCATCACTTACATTAGAAGGCAGGCTATTCCACAACTTCAGGGCCCAGTAACAAAAAGCTCAATCTCCCACTATTATTTTATTAATCTTTTAAATCTTAAGTAGACCGACATCTTGAGATCTCAATGTGCGCTCTGATGTATATGAAATGATAAGTTCAGATAAGTAAGCGGGGCCTCGGCCATTTAAGGCTTTATATGTTCAAAGGAGGATTATGACATCTGCCCTAAACTTAACTGAGAGCCAGTGTAAGGATTTGAGAACTGGAGTTATGTACTTGTATTTTCTGGTTCATGTAATAATTCTTGCAGCAGCATTCAGAATTAACTGAAAGCTGTATAAAGAACGATTTGAACAGCCAGGCCAGTGAATAATGTATTACAGTAGTAAATCCTACTAGAAATAAATGCATGAATTAATTTCTCAGTATCTGGCATATTTAGAAAACATCATAAATCTTACAACAAAGCTTAGCGGCTATAACAGAAGTGGGGATCTTTGAATTTTGATTGAGTTGGTGGCTAGTGGATATTAGAACTTTAAATACCTTTTTCTGATTGTTTTCCAGATCACAATTCACAATATATTGTCATTCTTTATATAAATGAGTGCTGAACTTCTTTGCTACTAACAATTTTTAAAATATGTATATGTTACAACCAAAACCCGAAGTGCTGCCAGTTCCCAAATTGGACGCCCATTTTGCATTTTGGCTGAGAGGTGTGGCCAAAGTCCGTATTACTAGAAATGACCAGCGTATATGCTACTTTGGCCGGCCATTTTGCGAAGTGGCGAGAAATCCCTGGTCAAAATTCAATGTGCTGATGTATGACTGTCCGCTCAAGGTGCGAAGATGATTAAAAACTTCAGAAGCAGATTCAGAAATGAGTTTTCCATTCTGCACGAGAACTGCTCACACTGGAATCCGTAGGCACAGAAGAAAAATCACTACGAACTGTCGCGTCTTCCCAATCACTGACCGGCGGCCAAGGCTACACTTGATGCAATTGCACTACTATGTGCACAACAAATTGCTGCTCATGCCTTTTTTCTTCCAACTTTGGCCAATCACCCCATGCAATTTCGCAAACTGCCTGGCCAAATCCAGAAAACAAGGAAAAGATCAGACTTTGGCTGGTCACTTTACAGAGACATTGGCCATTTCCCAATTTGGCCGGACACTTCCCACTTTGGCCGATTTCAGGTTTTGGCCATAACATATAAAATTCTAAAAGAAGGCCTAGGCAATAAGGTAAGATGACTCATGTTGGATGCGCTAAGAAGTTTAAACCCTGGTTATTTGTTAGCTGATATGTCTGTTAGCTGTTTGATGGCATTATTTGCACATTGTGGTGTATTTTTGTTACTTTGTTTTCTAGAGATGTATTTTTGTTTCCAGGATGCAAGAGGCCACCCCATTGTAAAAGCAAAGGGGTGTGGTAACTTGAGTTGGCAAGTTTATGGTGTACATATGACACTACTCATTGGGCTACTATTTTGAGATCTAGAAACTTTTTCAAATTTCAGTGCTTCCATTTTTTTTAATGGTCAGACTTCACATTTTCCTCTTATTTAGAGACATTAAAGGACCCATACAGTATATTGGCTATCGCATATTTGTTTTTGTATTTTGAACTTGATTTGGTTGCTTTATGTGCCTAAATTGTAATACATTTATTTTTTATGACTGCCTTTTCACTTTTTTATCAGTATAGTGTATTAACTTAATTTTAGGAGCTAGTTAAAACAAACATTTGCCCCCACTGACTCTTATAGAACCAAGAACTGAAGTAAGCTCTTGTAAGCGCAGCATAGTTAAAATTATTAGTTTCTCATTTTTTCAGGGTAATGATATGGCGTGTTAAGTCTTTTTCTGAAAGATATGCTACTATCTCTATTGTGTGTCTCTATTTCTGCAAAATTCAGATCCTGACTGTTTCTCCTTTTGCTTCTATTACATCATTGTGCACATTTATTTGTTGTTTAACTTTTTACTATTTTTCATAATTATGGTACTTGTGCAAATTAAGAACTAGTTAATTTTGAGAGCCACTAAAACATTGTCATTCAGGCCCAAATGAAAAAGGTAAGTCCTTGAGTTGTCATCTATGACACCTCCATTTAGTTTGTTTTCATAGGCAATTTTTAGGTCCTGTTATGGATTTTGCTCCATACTGTACTGACTCCTAGAGACAGTAAATGAAAATGAGAATGATTAGATGTGTAAATCAAAGAATGCACAGAAATCAGAATGAAAACACAATCCAAAAATTTGTAGTCAAAATATGTGGAAGCAGATATTTGTTACCCAGGAATTTCAAAAGAATGCCTGTTTCACAGATAAGCTGTTAATATTTGGAATTACTTTTATACCATCACCTAATTGTTGTCACAAATCAGAATTCTCGCAGGGAATTCTGGAAAGGATTACCATGGCAATGGTTGTTAAAAATGAAGATGTTTACAGAAAACAAAATGGCGTTGTGATAAAATGCAAATAAATTATACACTTTGTCAGCATTTGTTACACACAAAAATGAAAGTCATATTCTGAATTTTCAAGTCTCTAAACCCCAGAAACAAAATATAATTTGCCAGCACTTCAGAAGGAAATACATTTTTTGAATATTATTAATCATCATATACATTGTTTTCCTTCTTGGATTTTCTCTGTTGCTGCTTTCAGTTCTGCTCAGTGGCACATTTAGTGCTTCCAGCTTATTGGTTTAGTCATCTACAGTATTGTTGTACCAGTTGAGTCATGACATTTGACAAATGTAGTTTAGGTTCAGATTAAGTGATTGGATAGAACAAGAACTCAAATATGGGAACACTTTATAGCAATTTTCACTAATAAATCATCAACAAACAAAAATTGCTTAACAGATTAATATTTTATGTACATTAAAACATTTATAAATGTCAATAAATAATCCATTTATAAAATCATGTATTTTTAACATTTACAAACTAGTTAACATATGTCTAATATAGGGTTTTGCCAATCAGTAACTTATCTACTGACTTTTCAAAAATTCTTTATGCTTGAAAACTTGAAACTATGACCACGTGACTCCTGTTCTTAAGTCATCTCCCAATATGATTAGGGATGATTTCAAATCCCTCTTATCCATAAGAAATGGCCAATAGCATCTTAGCTTATTATTACTTGCACACCTTACAGCACATCAAGATCTCAAGATGCCAGTCCAGTAAAGTTTCCCAGGATTAATAAAATAACAATGGAAGATTGCTCTTTAACCTACAGGGTCCAACAGTCCTGGAATAATCTTCCTGTTTAGATATGAGATGCCCCTTCTACCTCAGCTTTTAACACTAGAATTACCAAAGCCTACGGAAAATGTCGTAATCCCGGCCCACCTTAAATCCCTTCGCACCTCTCTGTCAGCATCTTTTGTGTTGTAAATATGTCGATCAGCACAAGCAGCCTACTATCCCATCCCCCCTGCCGCAGCGCAAGTCACAAAAAAGGTTCTCAATGTTTATCTTGGAGTAAAGTGTCTGGAGTTGTACAGGGTAATATATCGTCATTTGGAATACAGGCATTTCATGTGTGTTCCATGTCTACAACGATCTATGTAAACACATTGCTAAAAGAGAAATGTTTTTCATGTTTTATTAATAATTGACAAAATGTAGAAATGAAGTGTATAATGTGTGAGGACTGAAGTCCAAATATCAAATAAATACAGACGTTGTCTTAGGGTAAGTCAATGATATAGGTGGTGCAGTGGTAAGGGTTGCTGACTGATAATCAAGAGGTCGCCAGTTCAATTCCTGGGTCCACCAGTTACCATTTTGAGTAATGAGATGTTATTTTTACCACTATTATATAATAAAAACATACATTTGAATTGAATCTGTAACAGCCGGTGTAAATGTATAGTACTTGTATAAGTTAGCATTTTTTTCACACTTTTATTCTCGATACAACTATGACCTGATGCTGTTAGTTTTTGTTTGAAATTGGGAATAACTGTAGATGTGAGTGGTGTTTTGTGACAATGGAAGTGGAAATTCTCTAGTCTGGAGGGATAAAAGCTGACACACAAACGCTGGTGAATCTGCTTTCTTGGTATCTCATTGTCAGTTTATTTTTTTTTATTCAGTTTTATTGAGTGTTCCTGCTCACACTGAATAAGTTTGCACCTTATGGTCCATGATGTCAATGCCGTACTGACAAAAAAAAAACAGAGACATAGGTATACATGATATTTGGAATAATTCATTTTATGACCTATATAGTACATTTCGGAAAACAGTGTGGCACTGATGCAACATTATTCATATTATTCTTATTCATTCGCATGCCTTCATGGGGTTGTAATCAGTGACTGCATTTTTTTTCCTGATCTCCACATTTTGGTGCATGGTGGTGTTTCTTTTGTACTCCAGGACATGCAGAGAATAGTACAGAGAGGTCAGTTCCACGATATATGCAATCATCAAATTCAAATGGTAACAGTTCCCACACTGTCGCTTTGTGTTGATGTACAGGACTTTACAGCTTGTATATTTGAAAGGTACTGCTATGTCCTTTGGATGTGTGAATGTTTTGAATTCCAAATAAATTAAGTTATGATTGAGTCTAATTTCTTAAAAACTGAATTGTTAATGTATATGGGGTTGCTTTGAAATAGGAAGAGCAACTTGGGGAGAATGGTCAGTTTAACAATGTTGATTTTCCCTGCTAATGTAAGGTCTTGTTTAATTTTTTCCATCCAGACAGCAAAATTTAGTTGAAAAAGCTTTATATTAACTTGTAATATCTATCCCTAGATATTTAAACTGATGATAACTGATGATAAATGGGAAGGTGTCCAGTTCGATATTACATGCTATAGAATTCACTGGAAAAAGCATGCTTTTACTCAAATTGACTTTAATGTTTTTTGAAAATCTGCTAATGCTTTTAAGACAGCTGGCACAGTATTTTGTGGGTCAGATATATGCAGTATCCTATCATCTGCATATAGTGATATTTCCTGTTAAGATCCTTCTCTGAGAATCACCTTTATCACTGATGCATTTTGAAAGTATGCATCCAGTAGTTCAATGGTGATTGCAAAGTGCAAACGTGATAAGGGGGATCCTTTGCGAGTACCATGTTCTAGTTTAAATTAGTCTGAAATAATGTTAATAAGAATTGAGGCTTCTGGACTAGTATAATGTTTGATCCATGCACATATGTTTGGGCTGAATCCAGATTTGTGAAATGTGGTCAATGTGTTAGTCCCATATCAAATTCTTTTTCTGCATCTTAAGATAAGATCTCCAGGGTGTTATATATAATAGGTGAATATATTATATTAAATATATAAACGTTGAAGGTTAGAAGTTAATAAATCTTATTTGGTCTTGCAGTATTACAGAAGGAGAGCACTTTCTCAATCCTTCTGGCTAGAACTTTGGATGGCAAAAGCTTGGTGAAAGTTTTGAGGTAGAACTTTTTGTCTTTACCTTCTATAAACGTTGCTAATAATAACTTATTTGAATTTTTTTATAAAATTCCACTGGGTAGCCATTAGGGCCCACTTTGAAGCGGGTTTATAGCCTCTAGTAATTCTGAAAGTGTAGCAGAGGTTTATCCAGTTCCGCAGCACTAATAGTATCTAGCTGTGGTATCTGTAATGAATCAAGAAACTTATAAGATTGTGTCTTATCTTCTTTAAACTGAGTAGAATATAAGGACTACACTCTAAATGTGTAAGTTATGTTTTTATGATCAATAATTTTATCTCTGTCTGTGTTGTTAATTGCTATTATTGCAGGACTGACTCCCTGTCTGTAGATTTGTTGGGCTAAGATCTTATTGGCCTTCTTTTTGTGTTCTTAATAATAATGTTGCGATTTAAAGATAAGCTGTTCTGTTTCTTTATTAGTCAATTAGTTAGTGCAAAACCTGTCTTTTCCTATAGAGTGCCTCATTTGGAGACCTGCCATATTCTAGATCTATTCTGGTAATTTTGCTACTTATCTCAGATATCTTTTTGGTTTCCAAATAATTTATGTGAGAAAGATATAAAATAATCTGTCCTCTAAAAATGCCTTCAGAGTTTCTTAGAGTATACCTGCTGAGATATCTGAGGATGTATTTGTCTCAAGAAAATAATCAATTTGCTTGGCTAGGAATTCTGTACAGCTCTAATCAGCTAATTACGAGGTTAAGATGCCTTCTATGAGATGAGTGTGTAGGACACAATAATTTAAGTTTCATGTTAAGAGGGGCATGGTCAGAGATAACAATAGTGTTGTACTTATAGAATTTGATAGTGGGCAAAAAAATATTCTCTACAACCCATATAGAGGCAAACCACACTTTGTGAAGTCCCAGTCCTATGACATGCCAGGACAAGGAGCAAATCTAGAGGAAAATGAACCCCCCAGCAACGGTGTGGAAAAGGTTAAAACTGAGATATCTTGTGAAGATACAGTCCAAATACAAAAGACTAATGATATAATCTTAAACAGTCTAAATATAATAGACCAAGGGTATGATTTTAAAGAAAAAGACTGTTAAAAACACTATGAATGGCTGGCTACTTAATTAAAGTTTAACAAAAAAACAATACCTTGTAACTTTGTGGTAGCCAAAGGGTGCATGTAATTAATGGAAGAAACTTCAATGTATTAACTGAAACTTAAACAAACTGTCAATAGCTGTTAACTTTTTGGTAACCAATTAGCCAAGATGTAGCCATAAGCCACCAAAATGTGCACATAATTAATGAAAGCAATATCAATATAGGCGCACTGCCCGGGATTTGTTCCTGCCTTGCTCCAAGTGCTGACTGGGATTGGCTCCAGCAGACCCCAGTGACCCTGTGTTAGGATATAGCGGGTTGAAAAATGACTGACTGACTGAATATCATATAAATAATTGCAACTTAACAAAAAAAAAAAGGAAAAGTAGGGCCAAAAAAGTATAATATAAAGTAAAATAAATAAAACGTGATATATAGTTATATAGTGATGGCAAATGTTGCATTGATCATAAAACATTTCAGTCTCACAGAATTTAGACTTTGGTGAGGAGTTGTTTTTTTCTTGTAAACAGTATATACAATAAAAATGATAGTATGTTTTTGACTATTACAAAAGGGTTGAGAGAATTAATTCATCTGAAATGTGCAGAAGGTAATCTGTGCAATATGGCAATCCCGTGTTGACAAAGCAAAGAATGTAAACTGTGCCATAAACAGAACGTTAACAATGCCTTTAACAACTAAAGCTTGAAGTGTTGATGTGCTGTTGAACAAATAATCTGTTTTCAAAGACAGTTCATTTTCCAACAAAGACAAGGTGAAGATGTGCTGTTATGTGTGACTTGGGTCATAAATGAACATCTTTTCTTTGGCAGCATATAAAAGCTTGTTAGATATTGAACACATTGTGTTGAAAATAAGGCTGTTCATGTGAACAATGTTTACCAATATTTAAGTGGGAATGCACTCTGCATGCTTCAGAAAGCATTTTTCAAAAACTATAAAATACCCAATTGCTAAATACTCTAGAAAATACTTTGAATTAATTAATATGCTACTGTGATAATTGGAAACATATATGAGGAAATGTCTTATTTTAAAAAGCTAATATACTGTATTGCAATCAAGAACTATTAAATTTATAATATCACAGACTTTTTGGTTGCTCTGTTGATTATCATTGTATCAGTAGATGGGTGAATTATATCTAAGTAAATAAAATGGAATGGTCTCTAAAAGTACAGTAGAATAAAGTGGTGGCTTCTGTCTTTAATCTTTAGTTAACTTGTGCTGAGACGTTATTAGATTTGACTAGATAAACTTTAATAATCTCCCTAAGGAGAAATTTATGATCAACATTTGCATACTGCATATTAGGGCGACTTTATTATGAGTACACAAAACATGATTCTTTCAAATTAAATTCTTAAAAACCTCTGTCTCAAGCCATACATGTGTAGGTACCTCTGTTGTCCTTCTGTTTACTGAAAGTGTTTGTTCAAATTTTAGGACTTTGGTATGCTGGAGATTGACCTAGCAGTATCATGTGCTAGATGGAAACTAAACTTATAAATAGTGGGAGTGCATTGCCAGAATACTCACCAAGCCAAATTAGGGCCATCCATTAAGCTAACCCGTACATCAATGCGTAAAAGAAGAAGAAGAATATCCTCAGATCAAACCCACACAAATATGGGAAGAACATGCAAAATCCATAAAGACAATTGCAACTACTATTGTTATTCATTTTTTTTTATTAACCTCAAACATATACAGAATACATTAAAAACTGTTTTGTATGACCTAGTGTACAGTTATTTTTGTGTCTATAGTTCAATATTTTAAAATTTTTCTTAATTTGTTCTGACATTTTGAAAATTGATAAAGGCAAAAAGATAACTGAATTTTTGCCAACAGCAGTACATTTGTATAAAGCCTCATTTTGACTGGAACTGCCAAGTCAGGATTTTTTTTTTTTTTTTTAATTTTCTTGCTTTTTTAACACTCTGTTGTGTGTGTCCAGACCATAGCATGCGTTTCTATCTATCTATCTTTCTATCTATCTATCTATCTATCTATCTATCTATCTATCTATCTACCATACACAGGTTTTTTATTAAATTGGACCCGGCTAGAATACATTTAGTGCGAGTGGCCTTTTATAGTTTTGCATTTATAGATGCAGTAAGGATTTCAGCTAGAGACTCCATTTACCTCCCACAGTCTAAAGACACACTTATTAGCAAAACTAAACCAGCCTGGAGAAACTAAGTCTGGCTGTACAAGTGGGTATGCCCTTGTGTGGATTAGCATCTTGCTCAGGGTTGTTTAATGCTTTGAGTTTAGCACTGTTTGGGATAAGGTGTGACTCCTCACAACTCTGAAACAGTTGAAAGAAACAATATATGCATATAGTCATAAGCTGTTTAGAAAACAGAGAGTCAAAAATGAATAAGATGTGACAAATGAATGCAGAGGTAGTCAGCATTTGGAGTATGGGAGACAAATGGCTGCATTTATAATGTGTCGTCTTCTAATTAGGATGGAAAGTGGTAACCTACTCTTAAAAGTTTCTAACTTTACAAAAAGGCATTATCTTTATATTTTCTTCAGATTTTTGCCAGCAGGGGATGCTGATGTTTGCACAGTATAAATCAAAATGTCATACTTTTTGTATATGTAGCATTACTGCTCTTCCATCTTTGGGGGAGCTGAAGCATTTTCAATGTCAGAAATATATAGTTAGTAAGGCACTGATGCTTACCTCAGACTGCTAATTGTGAGAGTAATTTTTAGAGAGTGTTTCAACATTTTTTATTTATTTGAAATTCTCCAGTTATAGAATTATAGAACCATATGGAGTCAAAATTCAACCTGAAAGCATCTGAAACAGGACAGGGAACCCCAGGCTCATTGCTGGTCTATTGGAGTATAAACTCACACTCATCTCCACAATCCCTCACATCATGTCAGTTCAGAGTCATCAGTCAGCCTTACCTGCCTGGCTTTAAGATATGGGGTGAAAACTGGAGTACCCAGAAATACACCCATATGGTGGCAGGGGGAACATGCAATCTTCTTACAGACAGTGAGGAGGCTGTTATTCATATCCAACCTCTTGTATCTGTAACATAAGTAGTATTAATCACTTCACCACCATGACATACCCCTTAAGAATTTATATACTTGACTTATTTGATTTGAAAGTAATCTGTGTTAAGTTAGATTTATATAAACATTCATTAAAACAAACAAACATTTTAGGGTTTACATTTTAAAAAGCAAGTTGTTCATTTTGATTGATAATTGTTTCATAAATATTATCTAAAGTGGATCAAGAAGTTTTAATCCAAAGATTAGTAAAGTGAATGTAGTATATCTATACTAATAAAAGGCAAAGCCCTCACTGACTCACTCATCACTAATTCTCCAACTTCCCGTGTAGGTAGAAGGCTGAAATTTGGCAGGCTCATTCCTTACAGCTTACTTACAAAGGTTGGGCAGGTTTCATTTCGAAATTCTACACGTAATGGTCATAACTGGAACCTATTTTTCTCAATATACTGTAATGGACGTTAGCTCGACAGCTGTGGGGACGGAGCTGCGTGTGACATCATCACGCCTCCCACGTAATCACGTGAATCCTGCACTTCAAAAATACTACAAAAGTTGGGCAGCCGGCGTGCGCGCGTGTAGCTGTGCCGGCCTTTGAGACGCTAACTGCACTTCTACCTTAAGTGAAAGTAAACACTTAATTTTTTTCCTCCTTCCCATGAGCTATAGCCCAGACAACTGTAAACACGGGATCCCATTTCTAGACCGCGGCAAACTAATATTAAGGCGTTTCGCACTTTCTTTTACACGTATACGATTATGAGGTCGTCAGGTCGGATTATGAAGACACGCACATGAGTGGAGGACCGACAGTGCCATCCTGGCCTGTTAATGGCAGGGCCGTCTCTAGTCTACACGAGACCCACCGCGACGCTCATATCGTTAGCGAAGACCTCTCTCTACACTATATAAAAGAAAAGGGCAAGTTTCCTTTCTTTACACCTTTTTTCCTTTTATCCCAAACCAATGCCTTTCTCTCTTAACACTGCAGAGGACACAAAAATTATTTTCTTTTAATTGCTGGTAATGACGGTAAGGCACATTACCAGAGGCAGAAATTTGGACGTTCACACAGAAAATGTAATTTCTATACCACAGCCGTCGTGTAGCGCCTTTCAAAAGGGATCTACTACCGAGAGATGATCCATATACATTTTAGCTGCTGTTGGTACTACTTACCTGTTGTGTTACACCGTCTTTAAAATGTAGTTTACCCGAAACCACTCCAGTAGTGCTCAATGTAGCTTTACTTCTTAAAACGTTAATGTTTTACTGTTTAATAACTTATAGACTACATTTTATTTTTTTTCCCTTGCACTCAGTGACCAAAGCTATACACACACATATAGACACATACATATACAGTATATACACATATATATATACCTGTGTGTATGTATGTATATATATATGTATATATATACATACATACACACACACCTATCTACATTATATATACACACACATACTGTACATACATACGCACACACACATATATATAATTTGTGTGTGTGTATGTATGTATGTGTGTGTATATATAATGTAGATAGGTATGTGTATATATATATATGTGTATATGTAGATATGTATATAGATATGTATATATATATATACAGTATATGAAGATATGTATGAGTATATATGTATATATGTATGTATATATATATATATGTATATGTAGACTCAAACCGATTATGACAGCAGCAATCCAAGCTGTGAGAAAACACTAAAAAGGAGGCGTGCCAGACGTTGTGGTACATTTTCTGATGCAGCTAGACGAAAACAACTTTGTGACGCTGCCGCCAAATACACAAAACAATTACTTTGACAATCATGTTACGTTATTTTTTAAATGTTTCTTTTTCTTTACATCTTTAACTCACTACTTCTCCGCTGCGAAGCGCGGGTATTTTGCTAGTGGATAATAAAAGCAAAAAACTCCTGGAGTAGAACACCTCTTGTCGTGTACCCTCTTATCACCTGTTTCAGATGACTTCCTATCAATACAGCAATACTCAGATTGTCTTTGATGACCATTTAATAGTAAAATAACATTTAAAATAAACTAGAAAAACTTTACTTGAAGCTAAAGGGAGGCCTATTACATTTTTCATGAACTTCATTCTGTGATTCATTAAGAAGAGTGAATGTCCTTTTATCTAAAACAACAGTTCATGCTCAGTATGTACTTGCTGGGGCACAATGTATCTACCTCTTAAATCATAGAATTGTTTTAACTTATTAAGACCTCAGGAGATTGTAGAGTCAAAGTATTATGTGTTTTATCCTTTTGTAAAGAATATATAACAAAGAAATGTTCTGTCAAAGAATACATACAGTATGTTTATTTCTAATGCAATAATATCAAATTGTATAGTTTTTGTAGGTAGGGAGAACAACTGAAGTACTGCAGGGATATAGCAAGATAAAATAAAAAAAAACTGCTATATTTGCAGGTTTGTGTCTTCCTTCCAAAAGGAGTTCAATAGTAACTTCACAGTAATACCAAGTCCAAAAAAGAGCAGGTTGAGAGCTGGTAAGCAGATTCATTTGAAGCTCCATTAGAATTCAATTACTCCTTCTTGGTTTATTGTGACAAAGTATATCTCATTAGTCTGAAGCTGTGCAGGGCAACACATTTCCACTTGAAATTCCAACACACCTGTGTGTCTAACTTAAAGGTGTGATGAAATAATTAAAGTGAGCAATTAACTCTATCGGTACAAATGCAAATGAAAAAAGAAAAAATCAATAAAGACACAAGACATGTAGTACTACCCAGTAATGAGGCCTAAAGTGTTCACTCATTATAGAATCACTTTTGTCACCTTCATGTTGGCAGGTCATTTTATTTTTCAGGAGATACTACACATGTTGGAGGAAACATAATAGCATATCTGTTGAGTAAATAATATGAAATTCACTTACAGAAACTGACAATTTCAGAGTGTTTGCAAAACATGCTAACGCCTATATCAATCAATGAAATTAAAATACCCTAAAAAAGGAGTCTATTTTTCCAGATAATAAAATATCGAAAATGCAATTAATTATCCAAGGAGCAATGTCCTTGCATAGGGCTCAATCTTTCTATGAGGATTTTCTTATTTTCAGCAGCAAGCTGCATTTAGTTAGAAGTAGCCAAATATTACTGACGTTATTGAGTTAAAGTTCCATGTCTGTTTTATGTGTTTGCAAGGGAATTTGTTTTCTATATTTTTTAAATACCCCTGTCACACTAAACCAGTCTTTCAGTAATTTCAGCTGAAAGCTTCATCGAGAAGAACTGCAACACACTCCTGTGACTGACAAGCGTGTACTTTATAGGTGTAAAGTGTATGTCAATACTGTCACATGTAAAAAGTAACAGTGAAATTATTACAAGGATGTGCACATCAATTTGCAACATGTCGTCACTCTAAAGTACTGTGATTAGTGAGTATAACTACTTTACCGCAAAACTTCTGTCTTCCTTACCTGAAAAAGATGAAAAAATATATGTCGTGTATACTGCATATACTCATATTTCCTTTTGCAAAAGTGTATCATATACTGTATTTCTAGTGACAACATAAACATTTTTAACAGTCTGTCTAAACTGCTACTAACTGAATTATCCTTCTGTAAATGTTGACCATTTATTCATCCATACATTCCAGGCTATTATAGTGGTATAAGTTTTCACTCTTACTGTGACTTTTAAATCATCATTCTTCTAATGTATGCCCTCTATTTGTACTTGAGGACATGTGCAGTCAGCACTGCTGCTTCACAGCACTAGAGTCCTGGGATCAATACATGGCCTGATCACATAAACATTTCTCTTAAGAAATTTAAATCAACAGAAATCATGAGTGTGTTGATTCTTTTCTGAATTAATACAGTGCATAATAACTTTATGACCTAAGACAATACTTAGCATTATATTTGTTTCGATTTAAATATATGAATGCACAGGTAGTGCGCCTTTCAAAAAATGACCCAAGCTCAAAATAACTATGATCATCAGCAAACAAATGTGGCATCGTGGTTAAACAGTAAATAATAAATAAATGAATATTACGTTTCATTTACTATACATAACATGATAGCAAAATGAAGGTAGAATAATAAACCTCCAGGCATAACAAATCTGAATTAACATAGGCCACTCTAGTTTGGGGTATTCATAAGAAATATGATTTATTTCATGAAATAGAAGTACATAATAAACAAGTATAGCTGTTTCAAACATTTAAAATTTTAAAATGTGTGATTTAACTGAAATGTTTTAAAGTCTAAGTATTCTTGTGTATAATAGGAATTTGTCATTTTTTTCACCCCGTTATAGAGAACTATTGAGGAATAGATCCTAATTGATGAAAAATAACATATTCATAATCTGAATATGTTATAATGTTCAAAGATTTTTGAAGTAGTCTAAAATGGTACCCCACATGCTTATGTTAGACGTTTGTCATTTTTTTCTTTCTGGGAGTGGTTCTTAAAGTGCAAGGACCACAGGTAAAGAATCAAATATCAAAAATATCATATTCGGTCAATTGTTGTGGAATACACAACTTCAGGCCCTTATGACAAGGGTTCTCAAACTCGGTCCAGGGGGTCCTCTGTGGCTGCAGGTTTCTGTTCCAACCAGCCTCTGTTTTTAATTGGACTCCTGTGCTAATTAAGTCTACTGTTGTTTCCCAGATTCCCTGTTTTGGGAAAAATATACAAATTAGAAAACAAAATTTGGTAAAAAAAAAAAGTAGTAAAATGTACTAAGCAGTTATATGTATTTTTTTTCTTTTTAACAGTTTTTTCATCTTGATTGTCATTCTACTTTTCTAGGTGTTCTAATTGTTTAATTAATCTGTTATTTACTACTTTGTGGGGCTGATGGTAGTTGCAGCCTTTCACGATTGAGTGTTGTTTGCTTGGGTTTCTGCTGTGCTTGTTTTTAATTGTCATTATTATAATTCAATGAAGGGAGCAAACTGCACAGAGAAAGGGCGAAATATAATAAAAAGAGAGTTTAGCATTTAAATCCATAGCAAAAACAGAAATATTTATAAGAAAAGTTTCTTATAAATGTAACAATCATGCTGCTGTGCTTTTCTGAATGTAGAATAAAAGATAAATAAAACCAGCTAATTAAATGAGATCCGTGCTATCAGGCGTTGTCACTGATTAGGAATCTGTTTGGAACAAAAACCTGCAGCCACAGTGGACCCCCAGGACCGAGTTTGAGAACCCCTGCCTTATGATCATTTTTGCTAAAGTCATCTATTGGTTTACTTCTTAACATAAGGGTGTAATTTCCTACCAGAATAGAGTCTTAAAATGGCATAAAATAAGTGGAGTTTTGGGTCTAGAGAGCTCAAACCCTGACCCCTAAATTGTTTGATGTCTTGCATGACTAGGCATCAAGACGAGTCGAAATGTATATTATATGTGGGATTTTCTCATACCAGTAAGTCAGGAGGTAATTCTTATGATCACAATTAAATTTGCTGTGAGGAAAATTCTTTGGATGAGACAAAATTTGTAAACACATGGCCCATTCATGGCATTACATTTAAAAAAAAATGAAAACCTGAACTGAATTACCTGGTGTGATGGATGGCTGGGGCGTCTAACCAGCCAGAAGGGGGGGAGCTTGTCCGGGGCAGTAACTCCCCTGGAATGATAGAGGGCACCTCCCCTGGCTTGGTGCAGTGCCATGGGATTGAAGCGTGGAAGCTCAGCTCTGTTGGGGCACATGAAGTACAGCTGAAACCTTTATTGTAGCACTTCTACCACACCTGGAAAGATGCACCTGACAGCAAAAGAAGCTACCTAACTTCATTGGAGGAGCCAGAGTCAAAGGGAGGGGATGATGCTTGCCTGGAGGAGTGGAGGCAGAGAGACAGAACAGAGGAAGAGAAGGAAAAAACGATAAAGTGCTGTTTGCTTTGTACTAGGCTTTATACTGTTCATTGGAGGGAAACAAAGGAAAAGTATTTCTCTCTTGAAAATAAAGCCTTGTGTGTTGCTGGACTTGTGACTGTGTCTGTTATGTCAGGTGTTTGGGGAGCTGGAGCGACCCCTGGTGACCTCACAGGTTAAAATGTAGTTTGACTGATGCATTGATTGCTTACAAATTTCATACTGTACTGCATAAAGTATATAACATGAAATCCCTGACGTAGAAGTTTGTTCAGAGAGAGGAACACAGATAATCAAATTTCACATTCATTTATTGTACAGGTGGTCCAGATCTAATTATGCAGATCCAGATCGTCTGGATGACTTTGATTTATGTGGGGACGATTCCAGTTCAGCGCAAAGACGATTCTTCATGTTGTCAGTTTGCAAACTTCTCGATGGTCCAGGATTTTTTGGTTTGATTTTCTATGTAATAACCTTAATAAGTTATAGCGTAATGACAATTGCATAATTAGATTTGGACCACCCTATAGTTTGACTTGCCCAGCTACTGGTCTGTAAATCACCTGTTTGATTTTTCTCAATTCAGACTGGCATACATGTGTGTGTGTGCAAGAATTGGAAATCAATTTGCTCTCACGGAGAAAGAAATTTTATACAACGTTGCTGCATGGAAAGAAAAACAAAAGGTGTTTTGGAGAGCATAAACATTAAAGAGACTTGTCTATCTGATATCTAATGTTTTTCATTCCGTCATAGAAATAAAACAAGGCTGAGGTTAATGTAAAACATTTGTATGGTCGTATTAATTTACTTTCAGACTGTAGAAAACATGTCATACTTTGAAAATTTGAAATTGTGCTGAAAAGTCGTGAGGCAGTTGTGGAATCCATCATCCCTTTGCCATACTTAGTCATGTATTCTGACATGTTCAATGTAATAAGATCAAGCAACTGCAGTCATTAGATTTAACATGCTTTCTGTCTTAACTTTGTGTAGTATGCTGCTGGCCTTACAATTTACTACTGAAAATTTTGTTTTTGACGCAGCTAAAGGGCTAGGCAGAAATCTACCTTGTATGCTTGCATATAAGTTGGGTCTCGAAACCCGAAAAATCGATCATAAAATCAGACCCCGAGTTATCCATTCAAAAATACAATACATTTTTTTTACATCTTCTTGCCTCCTCCAATCTCGCATCAGTTTTTCAGACATATCGAGTTTTGTTGCAGCAGAGCAGTTACCAATTTCTTTAGCCACTTCACTTTTGACTTTTAATTTAAAACCAGCATCATATTTTCTTCTGATTGAACACTCCATCACAGATAAGGGATGCTCTTACAATACAGGGTGTGAGATACAAAAAACATAAAACAGTGCAACCATTACTTCGGAAGAGTTCAGGTATTACCGTATGGTCACATAGGCACAATACATAGAAAAAAAAAGGAAGTGGGCTCCTTAATTACTCTCTCAGGTGGGCGTTAGCATATCATAATCTTTTGGACCAATAGTGTGAGTTTTCCGCATTCAACTTATACAACAAACATTATAAAATACTGGATATTATATGGTAAAATCAAGCCCCAACTTATCCGCGGGAGAACTTAAATGCGAGTATATATGGTAATCATATTATTTTTCCTTCATATTTTATTTTTATTTTTACTCTTCACTGAATCAAATATTTACATGTATGTATATCTAAGTCGTTGCACAGCTAGGTTTTTGTTGGTATTAGAAGGTAGTAGGTTAGGAGTTTGTGTGCAATTGTGGGAGCTTAATGTTGAGGTGGAAAAATACTACACAGGCAAAATCATTCCCAGGCTAACTGGAATATAAAAACAACCATCCATTTCATGATACTCTTTATCTCAACTGTAAGGTCATGGTGGAAGGAAGTGAGCCTTTTTAGCAAAACAAAACAGACCATAAAACAGTAACTGGTCCTGAACAAGACATTACTCCATTGCAGTGCACACTCATGCAGATACACACACATACTCGTATTGATTTTAAACTCACCAATTAAATTAACATGTGCATTTGGGATGTCGGAAGAAAGTTGAAATACAGAGAGAAAAATCCAAAATGCATGAGCACATGATGAGAATTTGAAACTCAACTGAGATAGTAATTTGAGTGTCACTTGAACCCAGTCTGCTGGAGCTGTGAAGCAATAGTGCTAAACACCATGTGGCCTGAGAGAAATAGAAGTGTGTATGTCAGAAGCACAAAGTTCTCTGAAAGTATAACCCACAATATTAAGCATATTACAGGATTTCACTTGTTTACACTCCATACAAATGTCAGATATTCCACTCAGATTTTAGAAAAAAAGGCTTTTTAAATGTTTGGATTTGTGCTACATATGACAAATAAACTAACTTCCGCTTTGTTCATTTGCATATATATTTTAAGGAGTATATAGTGTTTAGTTAGTGTACAATGACAAAAGAACAAAGTCAAATTTCAGAGCTTAGTCTCAAATGAGAACAAACAAGGTTTGTGTTTACCAGGGAAAAGAACAATAGGAAACTTTAATGTTTAGTGGAAGGGACAAAAAATAAATGTCAATCACTTTGTTGAACGATTTAACAAAAGAAAGTTGAGACAACACAGAGGTGCAGTGATTATCACTGTTGCATCATGGATCCACCATGTTCACCATGAATCCTATATCTTGGCGCTTTCAGTGTGGAGTACAAATGTTGCCCCTATTTTTGCATGGGTGTTCCTCACAGCATTCTGGTTTTCCATCTAAAAACACAAATCTGCGTGGGGAAGGTTAAGTGCTGACTGTCCTGTAATGTGCCGATGCCCTGTCCAGTATTGTTTAAAGTCTTACGTCCGGCATTGGTAAAATTGGCTCTGACCTCACACAACCATGAGTATGGGTTAAGCGGGTTTGAGAATTTATGTGTATAAGTAAAATGTGCATTTGGTTGGGATAAGAAACTATTAACTATTAAAAAATGTAAAAATTACCACCATCAATGAGATGTGTCAAAAATGTAAGCTACGCAAAAGGGAAGTAGTCAAAATTAAGGTTTAAGGAGTAGTGGGAATCACCACCCATTTTAGAATGATAATAAAAAAGTCAATTGCGAAACAACAAGCATGCAATCACCATGGGACCCTCTACAACTGCCTTGCTTGCACTGCTTATAGTGATGCCGCAGCTCTCTACACTCTTCTTGCTGTCAGATTTGCTTTTTTCCTTTCTCAGACATCTTTGACCAATTTAGTGTATCTATTTAATTTAAACTCTGAGTAAAAGCATACAATTGATAAGTCTTGATAACTTTAAATGAATTGTTGTATACAAAAATATTCCCTTAATAAGTCTTATGTTTACAGTTGCAATGGAATAAATCAGTTATAAGAAAGAAAGATGCACATGACAAACAATGCAAACTTAAAATCTCTGTGATCAATATGTACCCTATTATCATAATTCATTTAATTAAATATCTTCTCTAGACCATTTAGAAGGTCAAAATATCTTTAATCGATTCTGTGACTTCCTACACTACTTATTACTACAACAAAGTTCTCCATGGGAACGGCTAATTGTATCTCCCTTGTGGCTATTTTGTATGAATCAGATGATGGAGGCAGCAGGGAAAGCTGGTACCCAAGGGGACCAGTTTAGTCTTTTTTCATTCAGGAGCCACATACCTACTTGAAAACAAAAATGCAAAATAATTATTACAGTAAGTTATATACCATGTAATAGAGATAATTTTAATCAGGTAGCAGCATAAAAATTTCCACTGATCTCTTTTTCTTTAGTGTCTGAGCTAACACATTCTGTACTTTTCACATATGGTATATTATATTTAATTAGTAAAGTGTTTAATTTCAACTTTTACTTCTTGTAATTATATCTTTACCAGCATTCATATAAAATATTTATTATTAAGTAAAATGTAACAAATTAAAAGATAAGAAGAAGGTATTTAAATGCTGCAGGAAATACATTCTGTGATCATATCTAGAGAAATTGTTTGAAAATGAATTCAATACTCTTCAGGTTACACTAATATAAATATGGGAATTTATAATATCTCCCATTACTCATAATAAAACTGTTAATAATCAATACACATTTAAACAAAATGGAGAAGAAAGCTTAGAGCATATAAAAATACTAATTTTATAAGAAAAACACAAATGAGTTACAAATACAAGTACTACAAAGCGTAAATTAAAGAAGACCATACTTAATACAATGGACCTCTGTAGTTGGCACAAGATTTTTTGTTTTGTTTCTTTTTTGCCTTGTTTTTCTTGCAAAAAAATTTCCCACTTCTTTTTTCCACTTCAATTTTTTCTTTTTCTACTTTACTAGCAGGTTTTACAGCTGTCTGAGCACATTGTACTTTATTAACATTAACATTTAAAATTATGTGGTTTTCAGTTAGATGTTATTTTGTTTGTAGTCTTAAATTGTTCCAGGCTTTCAAGATGACCAAGTCGTAACATCTTGAGGAGTTATTATATGATGTAACCAGTAGCGGCCCACTGCACGATAACGTACAGTGAATACACTTGACTTGAACATTCCTAGTTTTCCTACTCTTTCTCTGTACGTTTAGCATTCGTTTGCTCAGAGGTTGATGGGCTTGCTAAAGAGCTCTTCTTTTCTCCACCCTAGCGGCCCACTTCTTCTCATTTTTCGTCGGCATCTTTTCGCGTTAAAACTGAGTATTTTTCTTGCAATTACTTAGTACATTTTCTTTAATTTCACTTAAGCTGGTACTTAAGTCTTCAATCTGCCTCAAGAATGATTTAAGATATGAAGAGGTAGTGGAAATGACTGCGAAGGTGGTAGGGATGAGAATGGCGCCCATACACATGTGCAGCATGGCTGCCCTGCTGGCCGCTGCCGAGAGTTGTTTCTACAATAAAATAAAATAAAAAGAGGAATAGCCTTGGAAGTCAATCATCATCCCAAATACAGATAGAAGAGGACACGTAGTATGTGTGTACCAAATATCAGGTCGATAGGTCAAACGGTTTGCGAGCTACACGTGATTTAAAAGCCTGGACAAATGGACAGCCATGGTAGCATATTATATTTAAAGATGGATGTAGTTTCTTGTCCTTGATTGCTATTTTGCATCTCTATGAAAGCAGATAAAGACCATTAACTCTTTTCATTAGGTATTTTAAAAGGAGTAAGACTAAATGATCATTGAGTAAAAAAGATGCTCCCTTAGAACAGTAAGAGATATTGTGGCTTCACATGAAGTTTGTATTAACAGACTGAGTGTGAAACAACGATGAACACTCATACAAATCTGAAAACTTCCCTAAAGGGTCAATTAGGATGGAAAGAGATGATGCAGCGAAGTATCTAACCCAGTGGTACCCAGCCTTTTCTATGCCCCGAACCCTTAAAACAGTGATGGCGAACCATTTAGAAACCAAGTGCCCAAACTGCAATCCAAAACCCACTTATTTATCGCAAAGTGCCAACATGGCAATTTAACCTGAATACCACCTAAAACTGAACACCAGCATAACCAAGGAGCTGGTGGTGGATTTTAGGAGGCCCAGGCCCCTCATGGACCCTGTGATCATCAGAGGTGAGTGTGTGCAGAGGGTACAGACCTATAAATACCTGGGAGTGCAGCTGGATGATAAATTGGACTGAACTGCCAATACTGATGCTCTGTCTGTCTATCTATCTACTGAGCTTTTAGTTTAGAAAAGCAACTCATACATTAACATCTCTTGTCTTTAAAGAAAAACATAATAACGGAGCTTTCAATGATACAAACAACTTTTTGTTGAAAGGTTAAAGTTTGCATTCGGTATGCTTTTGAACAATTAATGTGCTTTTTGCTGTTGTATGCATGCTGATAATTTGTCTAACCTTGGCTCAAACTTTATAAGCTTGAGAGCAACACATGCAGCACTCGGGTCATCTCTTAGTGTGTTTCTGGTGTCAGATTTGATATAATTCAAAGCTGAAAACAGCTGCGCACAAGCATAAGATGTTCCAAACAAAGTAAGGAAAGCAATCTCAAGTGCCTTCATTGACTTAAGATCATTTGGCAGAGAATTCCACACTTTAAGGATTTCATTTTCATAACTAACTGTGCTGTCCTTTGTCATCCCTTCGATCCTCTCAAGTGTTTCACGCAGGTCTTCCCTATTAAGCTCCGCCCCAAAGCTTCCATTATATATTACGGGGTCGTGGATCAGGTGTGGCGATTAGCAACTCCCGGCAATAATTACAGATGCGGACGACTCCTCACCTGTGCGCTTAAGCGAGGACTGCCCGCATCACAAAGCTCCCGGAAACCGCTCCGCCACTCTACCTTAACCCTTTTGCGCGAGTGCGGCAATTATCTGTTAAAACTGGCCTTTTCAATTTTGAGCTGTGGACCCGCTATACCACATCCCCTCCAACCCCACCACGGGAATCACAGACTCAAAAGGCTGCAGTCCGTGCCGCACACTCAAGCAGCATGTGTGCCGCCCGCCTTACCCCAGACAGGAGAGGAAGGACGCGCTCCCATTGGGCTGCTGGGCAGAGGGGCGGGTGATGTGAGAAACGTCCTCCGCGCGTGAAGAGGGGGAGTGGTGAGGGGAGCAGCCCGGCCCCGCATTCCTCTGGCTTTATAGTAACGAACTCTGTGCTCGGGCGACGGCGCGCGTGCCCACTGAGAGGGCTCTGAGTGCCCCCTTTGGCACGCGTGCCATAGGTTCGCCACCACTGCCCTAGAAAATGTTTGATTACAAAACTAATATCAAATTTGGAGAGCAATTTCTATTTTTGAACTAGAAATTGAACCACATACAGTATTGTGGGTGAACAAATTGCACTCAAAACAGATGTGCCACACAGTTAAAATTGAAGTGCTACTTTTAGTACCACCAGCAGGTGTAATGGGCTAAGTGTAAGCAACTGTTGTTGCATCCAATTCAGTCCCCCTTGTTCCCCCTCTGGCAAAAATGTCACTCAAACCTCAAAATCAGTGATGTTTCATGATCAAGTTTCATGATCAGAGCTTGCACAGAAATCAATACTAGATCTCGTCCTTTTCTACGGATCATTGCAAGGTCCAAATTCCATTCTCTTAAAAAATGTTATTCATCTTTACGGACACTAAATCTGCAGTATGGAACCATTTCTGTGGCTCATTCACAGGTGACAATTGTGTGCGCAATGCTTTCATAGAACAGGAATAATAAATGATGGCACTGCAAGACAACGATTGCACCATGATACAGTTGGACAATGCACCTCACTCAATTTTTTTGAATCACAATGCAGCCTTGCTCTGTGTTGCATCCCCTGAAATACCATCCCAATTTGGGAACCCTGTCTAACCCTTGCAAAGCCGTACATATAACATTATTAACTCACAATGAATTACACTTTGTTAATTTTTTATGTCATTTTATTTTGCAAGTACCAAAAAAAAAGCCCCCATATTTTTTCATCTTGTGGTTCAGGGCTTCAATAGAATCCTGTGTGCCACCATCTTTAAATTATATGAAAGTAGTGATAGCTGCACTTTGATTAAAATTACAGGCTAGTGAATAATAAACAAAAATACAGTGTATGAAATAGTCAACATTTAAAAATACACCAGAAATTAGGACATTATCATTTCCCATAAAGTGAAAAGAACCTTTCTAATGTGAAACTGAAAATTTTACTGTAAATGGACAGACCCATCCTGTTTTCAGTAAACAACATTCTGATGAGTGAACTCTGTTTGCCTAGTGAATGTTTATATAAATAAAATGCATGCAGTTTTGCCAGTTCAATAAACCCCTGCTCTTGTCATAAATTGTTGATTTGTGAGAACTGAAGAATGTCTCTTTTAATTTCTTTGGAGAAGTAGGGTGTTGCACCCTGTTTATATATGCAATGAGAAGTCAAGTAATATGACATCTTTTATTGGCTAACTAAAAACATTACAAAATGCAAGCTTTCGAGTAAGCTCAGGTCTAAAGAAGGGGCATATTATAATCTTTTTAGTTAGCCAATTAAAGGTTAGTTTCTTTGGGTAATTGTTTTATACATTTCAAACCTCACTACAGCCTTAATCAGTTTAGTCACTTCTCTTGATTATCTTCTTCTTTAGCCATAGAAATAACCGTACACAACTTTAATAAATGCGACATGAAACACCAAAGGATAGTGACAAAAATTAGACCCAATTTAAAAAGGCAACAATTTCACATATATTTTCATTTTCATGTTTGCTTGACTGCCAGAGGTTAGGTCAAGGGTGATCAACACAGGTCCTGGAGGACCACACTAGATGCGGGTTTTTGTTCCAACACAGTTGCTTTATCAGAAAACAATTCTTACCAATAATAAGGTCTTATTTAACATCATGACATCCTAATGCTTTAACTGCAATGTCAGGTCATTCTTAAATCATAAATTTTTTCCTTTCTAATGATATCATGCAAATAATTCGAAGCCTAAAACGGATAAGTAATTTTCAGTTCTTTACTTCTCATCAGTTTCCTTCTGAGTATTTTATTAAACCAAATAGTGCACGATGAATATCCACAGGTGTAAATGGAAACAAGCTAGTTTGGGAACTGCTGGTTCCTTTGTCATTTGCATCTTATTGCTTGAAAGAAGTAATTAAGAACAGTGAATGCAGACTGAAATTAGCAATTAAAGGTCTAGCAAAACAACAAAAAATGGTATATCTCCCTTCCTACAGAAAAGATGTAAAACGTGTGCCTACATTTATAATATAAACCGTGTAGTTATACCACACTGCTGACTAGAACATCGCATAAAGGAATACTTTTCTTACAGATCATCTAATGTGTTCTACCTAATTCTGTGTATGAAATGTCCTGACACTGCACTCAATGTGGGAGAAAAACTGGACAAACACTCCGTCAGAGAATGAATTTACACAGGTTCCACATTAAACGTGGCAACACAGATGTTCCTGTAGCAGCTCACTTCAACAGCCATGGACACTGTGAGAGAGACTTTAAAGTCACAGTGCTTATGGGCAACTTCAGAACACAGCAAGAGAAAAAAGAATGGGAAGTTAAACTCATGCTAAAATGTAACACATTACAACATGTTTTAAATGGAGACAAGAGTTTTATGGCCAGATATGAGAATTGTTTACATCTCTCGGACTGACACAGACAACCTGTCTACAGACCCACATTGTAATGAAAGACTCATCAGAAACTTTAGAAGACTTCGTTGGACAGTTATCTTATCCACAGATCTTGACCATACATTGTTTTCCTGTCTTGCTAAATGAATCTTAGCCTGAAGGGGTCTATTAATTTTTTACATTTAAGATATCTTATTTAAAGGTTTTCGAATGTTGTTATTTGTCCTGGTGTCTATATAAACACAGGGAACTCCAGTTTCTGTATTACATCTTGCCTGAAGAAGGAACGTAAGTCTCCTCAAAAGCTTGTGTATTGTAATCTTTTTGGTTAGCCAATAAAAGGTGCCATTTTCTTGACATCTCACTACATTCATAATGTAATTCATAAACACCCTAGTACTACTGTATAATTAATGGTCTGAAATATTAAGTATTATTTTAAGTTTAATAATAGTTTTATATAAAATGAAAATGAAGCAGAAAAATGTCACATGGACAATAAGTGCTTAATTAGCAATAAATGAAGCAACTGGGTAGGAACAAAAGCCTGCAGCCACTATGGCCCTACAGGACCGACGTTGCTCAGCCCTGATTTAAATAGCCTTAAATAGCAAATCATTTAAATGTAGTTAATTAGTGGCAAAAAAATGTTCAGTAATTAAGAAAATGTTAGAATGAAAACCTGCAGCCACTGTCGCCCTTCAGGATTGGAGATGGACATCCCGGGTTAGGTATCAGTTCATTAAATTCAGCCAGAGCCTTTAGCACAAATTGGGTCATAATCCAAGAATTCAAAATGAACAAAGCAACATTGTAAAAGAAGAATCAGATTCAATGATAATTAATATATAAATCGAAGTGAACATCTCACCCAAAACATTCCCAATCAGTCACCCACTGAGAGAGGGATCACCCATACCCTTTCTAATATAATTCCTATATACAGTACTATATTTTTTAAATTTGCCAGAAAAAATCATTAGAATTCACAGTTTCTAATACAAGAATGTGACCAGGGAGATCTGCATTGCACTAGCTTTTGCACAGAATAACATCCAT
Source organism: Polypterus senegalus (assembly GCF_016835505.1). Taxonomy (NCBI): domain Eukaryota; kingdom Metazoa; phylum Chordata; class Cladistia; order Polypteriformes; family Polypteridae; genus Polypterus; species Polypterus senegalus. The sequence continues at coordinate 43,650,248 of NC_053168.1, forward strand.
GTTGTAGATGCATTGCTAAGTGCTATCCACAACACATTCAAAGACGTCATCAGTAAGCGACATCTTATTACCACAATGCAAATGAAGGCAAAAATTCTAAATAAAAGCAAAAATTAAGAATAATTAAGAAAACCAATGGACAAACATGCTCAATTTCTCTCAGATCCTGACAACTGTACAATGCCTTCCTTTGCAGATTTCTGAAATGTTATAATACATAGTACACAAAACTGGTAGTGTATATTAACTTATATTTTCATTTAATTTTTAAGCTTTTATATCGAGCACATATTGTCAAAACGGAATTAAATATTATACTCAAGTCTTTCACGTTGTTCCTCTCTCTGTATTAGGCTCTTATGCCCACGCATATTAACATAGTTTGTGAAATTAAAAATAAAATAACATAAAAATATATACATATAGTGTATTTTATGGATAGACTTTGAATATTTTTTACATGCACAGGTAACAACTGTGTGAAAAATGTAATATATGACAGTAATGATAAAATGCAAATGAAGCACTAATTTGAAAATTATAACATGAAATGGATAATATTTCTTGATAAAATTGGTGAATACAGATTAGAATAACAGGAATTATGCATCTAAAACCTGTGTTTTTTAAAAATGTCTGTGTTGAATTAAATATAAAGTTCTGTATTTTTGAAATTAACCCTTTTCTGTTTTTATATCTATGTTCTAAAAATATTTTTTCATTTGCCTTGTATTTTTTGCAATTCCAAATAAACAGGAATTAATAAGTATTTTTATTTAAATTATACAGTATTTAATGTATAAAATCAGTATGAGTTAATGAACATCCATGCCCTTTGTAAAATTGGTTTGCTAATATTTGGTAAATAAACGGTGAATAAAATAGAAAAAACACCACACTGACCTTTTTGAAGATTTGTAGTGGTGCATAAAAATTCAAGATCAGGAGGCTATTTCTCTACCATAGTGCTTTCTTTTCTTTATGTTTGTTATCTTTTGTCACACAAACAAACCCCTGGGACGGCTGCACTGGGTCTGGTCAGGTGGAAATGGCAGGGAGGGATAAGGATGTAACACAGTTGGTAACTCTTTTCCAAAAGATTGGAGGAAAAGCTGTGATGTAAATTCTCGTGTGCCACCAGAAGCCCCAATCCTAATGAAACTTCCCTTATTTAGGAAGAAGGACAACCACAATTGGCATTGCTTTTAGCCCCTGCTCACAAAAAGACTGGATTTCCCATGCAGATACCCTCAATTTCACTGATCTGAGAAGCCCCACAGTGCCTCAGGAACAATTGTCTCTCTATTTTGTGGTTTATGTTCTCAGTGATGCTTTATTTTGAACCTTTCATTAAACCAGTTGTACTCATCTTATTTTACAGTGGGAGGGGTGGGGCAGAGACGAGATGCACAATGGAGAAAGAGCTATTTGTGAATCACAAACTACGATAACCTCAAATACTTGTTCTCTGACAGGACTTTAATGATGCATACCTGTTAATATTTAAATGAACCACTGACCTTAATAAAAGTAGGCCCATATCCTGGTACCTTTCCTCTCGAGTGAAGCCTACCATATCATTGATGATGGGGTTACATAGAATTTCTGTGCCATAAAATGCAATGATTGTTGGTTCAGCTGTGAGAAGGCTGTCCAGGCACAATCCTTTATGGGTCAAAATTACCAGATAACTGGAGATCACATCATGCCAAAACTTCTTGTCAGCATCATCTATAGACACTCCTGAAAGAATATGAAGGAACTTATGAACATTTTTCCACAACCAAATATGAAAAAACAAAGAAGAACCAGCAGTCCTTCCTTTTTGTGTCTTATTTTCACAGTGACTCTTGTAAGATATGGCCGGCCATGTACCCCGGCCAATACCCCAAGCCGCCAGGTGGAGCCCTCCTTGCAGCATGGAGGTCCCCAGAAGACCAGCAGGGCATCATGGACAATGGAGTTTTTATGCACCGCCCTGCTGGATGCCATGAGGGCCACGAGAGGGAGCTGCAGGGAGGACCGAAGAGTTCTTCGTGCCCTATGACCCGGAAGTTCATCATAGGAAGAGCGACGGGCTTCCGGGGTGAGAAAAAGCATTGTTTACCCTGACCCGGAAGGAATAAGGACTTGTGGACTGTTGGATTGGGAACACTTCCGGGTCGGGGGATATAAAAGGACTGTGGAAGCTCCCAGACAGACGAGCTGAGCTGGGTGGTAGGAGGGCAAAGCGTCTGGGAGTGGAGGATTGTGATTATTATTGGTTTATTGGTTATTGTTTATTGAGAATTTGGGAGTGGAGGGTGCTTTGTGCACTTTATTATTATAATAAATATCATTATTGGACTTTTACCTGATGTCTGACATGTGGTCCGAGGGTAAAAGGGTGCGAGCAAGCACTGAAACTGTCACACTCTTTATTTTTAACTTTTCATTAAACACACCAGGCTGGTATGCCAGTACTTTGATGCTGTGCCATAATTAGTCCTCATGCATTAACTCTGTATTCTTAAAGCAGCTCACAGCTGCAGTATTTATACTCAATTCTCAAATAAGGAATCAACCAAAAAAGAAATGTTAGATAAGTCTAGCTGACAATGCTTGACACCTTTCCTGTTGCTCATGACCCCAAGGGAGTAAGGGTGCTCAGCTTGTCTTCTACAGGTTGGATTTCTCTGCCAATAAACTCAGCATTCAACATTGCTGTCTTTGGCAGATCCAACTCCTGAGGGCAGAACTTGGATACTACACTCTCCTACTCTTAGACCGAGTAATACAGAGGTGTACCCTAGAATGACCCTCCCTACAGACACTTCTAAAGTGTGTCCACAAGTTTTATCCCTCACTTTCAGCTTCCAGTTTTTCCCTCTGATATGCTACTGGTTTATTTTTTTATTTGTTTACATCTCATCATGGTTGGCATTATTAATATTGGAAAATTCTCATAAAAACAGCATTAAGGGCAGGTGGAGCACTGTTCCCAAAACTTCCAGCAGAAAGCGCTGTTGCCATAATAATTTAATAGCTGGTTTAACTTCTCTTAACACTTTATTGTATTGTTAAAATGTTTATAGAAAACTCAACTTACCTGTCATAATAAAAAGTTTTTTTTTTTTTTTAATTTTTATATGCTGAGTCCTGTTCCTTATTAGTAACAATATTTCTTTTTGTAGTATGTGAAAATTTCTTTGTGGCTAGTTTCATTAGCCTGTTTCTGGGTCGCTGGCGTAGGCCCCTGGAATCTTCTGCAATCTAAGCATATGTTTGCTTGTTTGCATGCATGTGCAGCATAAACTTTTCAGTTTCACTTTGGGGCTTGAAGGCCCCAGTCCATTTAAGCAACTATTGGTTTATTTTTTGTGATGCAATTTAAAAGGTGTGAAACCTTGTGCATCTTGCCGTTTGGAGTAGATGTCATAATTATCATTAATTGTATCATGGTTGAGTATTTAATGTCAAATAAAACATGTTGATTATCATTTTGCATTATTTTTGCATGGCATTATAATGGCTAACCTTTTATTATCACTGGTTTCGGTATCCTAATACATTGCAAAACACAGTGTCTCTCCCTTGTTAACTCATGGGAACTGACTGGAGTCTGTCTCCTTCCTCGGTCGCCCTCCAATGGTGCTGCTTAGATCTTCCACTGTTCCTTTGATGCTGCTACAATTATCTTTTCTGTACTGCCTCTGTATTGCATGCCTCTAAGTTTATGCTGTTGGCTCTGCCTCACACTGCTCCTTTGGGCTCAGAGGAGAACCACCTGCCTCACTTTCCCCAATTCTGTGAATTGACCTAAGCTGGGATTCTTTCCAAGACTTGCCAGGGCCCATGTAAGCAGGTCAATTGATTTAAGAAATGGAACAGGGGCCTCGTGTATAAATCCTTGCTTAGATTCCATACTAAAATGTTGTTGCTTACGCAAGAAAGGTAAAAGCAGTGTCTGCACAAAAACAACCTAATTTATAAAATCATGCATGTGACAAGTTCCACGCCAAGTTCCTTTATAAAATGAATGAATCAAATCAAATGAATTTAAAACTATGCATTAATGCATGTGTTTTTAGCTACTCCTGGAGTACCAGTCCAACGCAGTGCAAACACACACACACCCTGACCACACACTAGTACCAATTTAGTATTGCCAGTCCACCTAACCTGTATGTCATTTGACAGTGGTAGGAAACCCACGCAGACACAGAGAGAACATGCAGACTCCACGCAGGGAGGACCCAGGATACGAACCCTGATCACCTTACTGTGAGGCAGTTGCGCTACCACCGCACCGGCATGCCACCCCACCCCACAGTTAATGTAAATATGTTAATCTTCGAATTAGGCGCATAGTGATGCAGTGCTACTACCTCATAGAAAGGAGTCTGGGGGTCAAGTCTTGGGTGCTCCATGTGTAAAGTTTGTATATAGGTCTATGTGGGTTTTTTCCGGTCCATGGTGGGTTAGATGAACTGGCATTGCTAAATCATCCACTGAGGCATGTGTGTATGTTCACCCTGTCCAGAGATTGTTTCTGCCTGTGCTCTATTAAGTTAGTTTAGAGGACAGAGGGATCAACAAATACAGTACTATAATCTCTCTTGCCCTATGGCGGAATATTTTGGACAAAATTAATTAAATAAATAAATAAATGTGCAAACAAATAAAAATTCTGTGAAATGTGAGCATAAATAAATAACTGTGTCATGAAATGAGAGCCTAAATAAATAAATATGTCATGAAATGAGAGCATAAATAAATAAATGTGTCACAAAATGTTTTTGTTGCTTATTTATTTAATTTTGTCCGTAACATTCCTCCAAACCATCATAAAATACGACTTGAAATAAAACTGTCACTTTCACTCGTCAAAGTGGAGAGAGTGGGCTCTAACACACCCTCTAGTTACTGATTGGTGAATCGATACCACACAAATTAATTAGAAAAATGCTTACTACTGCCGATGAAATGGATTCTGACGAAGATATTACGTATTTCAGAGAGAGAATTGAAGATTTATCGGAAGAAATTACAATGTTGGCAGCCCTTTTAGACTCCAATATAGATGAAACTATCATTGAAAATATCAAAGAACAGGTGGAAGGGACTCATGACACGTTTATTTATTTATGCTCACATTTCACTGTACTTTTATTTATTTGCGCATTTATTTATTTATTTTTGTCCGAAATATTCCTCCATATTGCCCAAACCAACATTCACATGCACATCGCCAATCCACAGAGAAATACTCTGCAATTACAGGTTAGTTCATTGCTTCAGATTTAGCCCAGGAGAGGTTATTTTAAAATGAATATGCTGCATATAGTATTTTCCTCTTTTATACATGGAAGATGCTGTCAGCAAAACAGATCATCAGTAGTCAGCAAGGAGTGATTGAAATGTGTGTGTACCTATAGCTTATTCCTGCCAATACAAACAGTGGCATGGTGCTTTGGGTTGATCTACACTACATGTCACATGTTGCAAAATATTTAACAAAAAATGTGATATATGTCTCTTTGATTTAGCAAAGAAATAACAGAAAATGTTCTTTCAAATCAGTTAACTAAGTCACTATGTGTACATTTTCTAACCTCTTAAAATAAGAAAGTGTTTATTTTGCCACAATTAAAATATGTAGACTGAAAACTTTGAAAACAGGCTTTTACTCATTTAAATATCATTAATGGTATTTGTGTCCTTTGTTGTATTGATGACTGATTTTGTATGTCATTTTAGAAATCAAGTGATCACTGTTTTGTTATAAGTTTAGAATACCTTGAATTAGAAAATTGATGGATGGATGGACATCAGAATGTGACTGCCACACAATTGAAATATATATTAATTCTTCTGCTGCAGGGAGTTGCTAAAAAGTGTTATCAAATGAAACAAAAAGCAAAAGGTTTGGGGTAGCCACCCCATAAACTTGAAGATTGGGTTGAAAATTAAAGAAAAAGGCAACAGTGTATCTTTACAGAGCTGAGTCCAGAACAGAACTGATGTGTGACAAACAAAATGTCATTTTTAAAGCCGGATGGAAGAAGTGATATCGTCAGGTCCGGAACCAGAAGTGATACTATTAGGCCAAGGCAGAGTTTTCTGTGGTTGGTCTGCAGAAGAATGAGAGAAAGGGTCAGTGCACTCTGCCATCCTCTGGTCCGGCATGGAATTACTTTTTTTCGAGCTCTTTAGCTGCCTCCTATGAGCACGTGTGTGACCATGTATAATGCTTAGTATGGCCAAAACTTTTCATAACTTTAACCCAATTTCCATGTCAAGCTTGTGTTTTGTAAATTCTGACTTTTGTGTAGGAAATGGCTTGCATGTTTCCAAGTGTAAACAGTTTTATGCACGAGGCCCTAGGTCGTGTAGGTGCTGTACTTTAAGTACTCTTATCATGCAAAAGCAACACTGATATATGCTCACTGAAAATATATCAAAACAATCAGCATTTAACATATATAACAATTGTAATTTGGCACCCATAACTTCCATTAGTGAAAATGAGTATTTCTAAAGTGTATTACTCCTGAGTTTAAAAAATGTAAGAGTTGGAAAAATCTTCTTATAAACGTTAATTTTGCTTTACCAGAACTATCACAAGTTGTGCTTTCAATTGGATTTGGACAGTAAACACTCAATTTATTGAAAGCTTACTAGGCACAGTTTTCTTTGTGGTATTCTTTTCTCAGTACTGACTCTCAGGTTATGAATCACTTGTCTTTTTATTTGGGCGCTGAAATGTTGAGAGAATCAAGATAATAAGTTCTTGCAACTTTAAAAATATAATCGATGCTTAAATTAAATTATCTCAGTGCTGCATAGTTAGTACATTTCATTACACTTGCTAGTTAGTGTTAAGATTTGCTGTTAGTAAACTTAAGTATGCAATGTCTATAATTTAATACATGTTTATAGTTCATAAAGTCACTCTTAGTCTTGCATTAAACAATTATGTATTTTACACCTATGCCCTAGTATCTCCCTAACTGTAATTTTTTGTTAGTTTATTTCATGGCATTTTGAGCTAATTATGTCCACACAAAGTGTGGAAGGTTCTTATGGCTAACTGGAATGTATTTCTTAGCAATAACTCCCTTTATAATTCTAAACCGCTATCATAAACATTACAGAACCTCAATTAGCTGGTCAGTATTGTCAGCTGTCAAATAGCACTCAGTCCCTGTTGTACATAACTTATGGTAGGCTCTACTTAGCTAGGTACTAATGAAAGTGAAAATTTTTACCCTGGCTTTGTTCCTCATAAACAAACAAGCAGTGGTACACCGTTTACTCTAGTATTAATGAACTACGAGATCTGTTATGAAATTAATAAAACTGATACAAAGAAGAATTTTATAGTAAAAATTATTACATGGTAATCCTGTCTCATTCAAAATAGCTCCCTTCAGAAAGAACACAATGCCTCCATTAGTAATTCCACACTGGTAACAATCTTGACAATTTTTAACTGCGAAGTCCATCAGTATATAGATTATGGCCCTTTGAATTTTTTTAATTGCTTAAAAGCAATGTTCCGAAAGAGAGATATGGTAAACTAACCAAAGCACCTGCCGCTGCCTGAGTATAAACAAATAGGGTAAAATCTGTCATTTGAAAACTCAACATGGCCAAACACAACCCACAATGAAACAAAAACACATACTCTTTGAGAAAAGGTGTGATCTTGTTAAACAAAGCCAGATTAATTGAGAAGAAAACATTATACATACCTGTGGTCTTAGATGAGATTCTACTTGGGCAGCTACAGAACTTTATGCATGCTGATAACAATATACTCCCCTTCATGCACTAGTACTGCCTGATGGGAAATGTAGCCTTTGTTTCGACACTGTTTATTGAGTCGCTCCCCTCCCTTTATAATCCTGTTTTATGATATGACATATAGCCTATATTTTAAGTTGTACCAATGGGAAGGTACATGCAAAATTTTGTGAAAATTATTTTTTGTGTGATAGATGAACAAACAAACAGACAAACAGACAAACAGACGGAAACGGCTCATGATTTTATTTATATACCGTATATACTCGCGGATAAGTTCTCCCACAGATAAGTCGGGACTTGATTTTACAGTATAATTTTTGGTATATTATAATGTCGGTTGTATAAGTCGAATGCAGAAAACTTTTGATCCAAGAGATTATGATATGGTAAGACCCACCTGAGAGACTAACCATTGAACACTGCCTTTTTTTCTTTGTATTGTGCCTAAATGACCACATGGTAATACCCGAACTATTCCGAAGGAATGTTTGAACTGATTTGTGTTTTTTGTATCTCACACCCTCATAAACCTTTATCGTAAGAGCATCCCTTATCTACGATGGAGCGTTCGATCAGAAGAAGCTGGTTTTAAATTAAACGTAGTTGATGTAGGGAAAGAAATTGGTAACTGCGATGCTAAAACAAAATTCGATGTGTCTGAGAAACTGATGCGAGATTGGACGAGCCAAGAAGATGTAAAAAAAAAAAAAATCTAAGTGTTGCATTTTTGAATGGGTGTATAAGTTGGGGTCTGATTTTCTGATCAATTTTTCAGGTTTCAAGACCCGACTTATTAGTGAGTATATAAAGTAGATTTGATGGGTGTGGCAGGACTATGATATCTGTGTGGAGGTGAGAAACAATGTGGCATATGATAAAGAGTGACGGGGTGAATTGTGATAGATGAGGATCTAATTTTGGCAGTTTTAAGTTGAATACCTAAAACTCTGTTTTGGAACTGTTCAAGAAAACCTTATGCTAACAAAAAACATCTCCACAAAAAAAAGCTTTATTATCATCATGAGAGGCCTTAAATTTTACAAACCCTCACTGTTTTCATATTGTTTGTCTATTATTACAACTTGGGAAATAATACATGTTCCAGCTTAGGTCAAAGGTATCTCTTGACTGGTGACCATATATTGCTCTTCTGGGTTGTCCACCACATATGTAGGATCTCATTCTAAGACTGGTAAGTCTAGCTGTTGTATTACTTTTCAGTGTAGGTTCCTCTTATTTGGAAGTTCTCTCTAAGACTGTTGCCTGCCCAGTAACAAAAACATGATTTTTTTGTTTGTCCCCTGGACCATTCATCTGCCGGGCAGCCCTTCAATGTTGTATATTCTCATTCTGGTGATGTGATCTAATATTACATTAATATTAGTGTTCTTAATAATTTTCATGTAGCACAGATATTCAAGGGCGGCACGGTGGCACAGTGGTAGCGCTGCTGCCTCGCAGTAAGGAGACCTGGGCTTGCTTCCCGGGTCCTCCCTGTGTGGAGTTTGCATGTTCTCCCCGTGTCTGCGTGGGTTTCCTCTGGGTACTCTGGTTTCCTTCCACAGTCCAAAGATGCAGGTTAGGTGCATTGACAATCCTAAATCGTCCCTATTGTGTGCTTGGTTTGTGTGTGTCCTGCAGTGGGCTGGCGCCCTGCCCAGGATTTGTTCCTGCCTTGTGCCCTGTGTTGGCTGGGATTGGCTCCAGCAGACCCTGTGACCCAGGTTGGACACTGACTGACTGACTGAATTTTTTAAATCTATACCTTCACACATTTCACTTATGTGGAAAATACATATATTAGAATGTAGTAATGGTGGAAAAAGGGAGTTCAGAAATTGTTCCTGAATGGTTTGCTACACAAAACGAAACAAAAGATCTACAAAGTGCAGAAGATTTTTCCCAGAGCTCTTAATCGTTTCAGAGCTCTAGTTTCCTAATGTTAGAAAGGAAGCAAAATAAAATTAGTTTTCTTTGTTTTGCTTTGCCCTTAGGATGTTTCTTTTATCTTTCGTTAAACACACCTTAAATATCACTTTTTTCTATACTATTCAAAGTTCTAACACTAAATGGCATCACGTTTCCTGGTATCCCTGAGTACTTTACAAATTTCCAAATATAAAACATAAAAAACAACATGCTGAGCATCATGCAACATTAGCAAGTATCTATAAATAACAATAGCATGTTGTTAATATGATACACAGGTCAAGCCAAGTTGGTGGGGTAAATAGAACTTTTCTTGTAGTTTTCTCTTTGACATCTTTGAGCTACAATGTTTGTATGAAAATGTGCTATATAAATAAATGTTGTTGATGTTGATGACTTACAGCTCCAGGAGAATGGAGTTGAACCCGGACACAATCATACACTCTTCAGTGCTTGCGCATTCTCCGCCATTTCTGTGGGGTTTTCAGCAGGTAATCCAGTTTTTACTCTAACAATCCAAAGATATGAATGAGGTTAATAAAAATTGCACTGTATTTATGATGTGTGTGTACAGTCCCTGTGATCAGCCAGAACCCTGTCTCTGACTGTTCTTACACTGTTCAATGCTATCTAGTTAAACTCTAGATTAAGAGCGATGGATGCATGAACGAATGAATGCTTGTTATAGTGGAAGAAAGCTGAAGTTACAGTATACGAGTTTCACCTAGAAGTAATACAAGACATGATATTTATGAAAATTGAATGCTTTACATAATTGTCAGCATATGTTAAACACATATATAATTGTAAAAACTTTATGAATAACTTTGATATATAAGCAAACTGCTTTGGGAGGATGTTCTCCTCAGAAAGATGTTATATTAAAGAAAATGCTTTGCTTTGTATCTTTAATTACATCCTGAAAATAATTGGTTAACAACTTACAAATCTCTACATCCACTGTATTGTTTAACCAATTCAAATTTCTGTGTGCTACATTAAAACAGGAGGTTTGGTTTACTCTAGTTTTCAAAAGCTTACATGTCTTATGGTGAAAATGGCATGTTTTTCACTGAGCCCATTTAATTTTCAGTAACAGAAGTTACAGTTGTGGTCAAAACTGCAGCCTGCTCTGTAGTTCATTTCCTCTAAATGTCACCCCAAGACAGGAATAGACTCATTCAAAAATGCATTTGACATGTTTGAAGCTGCTGGAGGTTATTCTCACTTAACCCTGAACAAACATATGTACACTAGTGCATTTGTTACTGAAAAACATGGGGCTAGATTAGGTTTTTAATGTCTGTGTACTCTATTTTTTTCTAATTATGGTACTTATTTCTGTATTATAGAAAGATAATGTTTTGGGTTCACCACATTGTAAAACTACAAGATGTTGAATTTTAATTACAATTTTAATGATAACCACTTACAATAAAAGAAAGTTAAGCTCAAATCAAATATGGACATTTTACACATGGATATTAAATACATTTTAGAATACAATCTGATATTTGTAACTGTTAATATGTGCTGAATAACAACAAATAGTCTGTATTACTATCTACAAGCAGAGCTGTGAACTTAAATAATTGTGGTAAGGCACAGAACCAACATGAAAATGATACAAACCTTTCATAACTTTTTCATTATTGGCCATGTTACACTGCCAAATGCATTGCTTCTTTTGCCTTAATAAACATTTGGGAAGAACCTGCCTTAAAAAAAAACTCTATTAATAAAGTTAATAAATAATACTGCTCTATGAGTAGCAAATCCTGAAAAATGTGAGACAGCAGAATACCTTTCAAGTTTTATTTGGGAAAAATACTGTAAGTTATGATTCATGTTCCTAAATGGCCAAAAAATTATTGAAGTTCTGTTTAAAGCTGGTAATGAAATTAGTCTGTACTGCTAAGATGAAAATTTTTTATGCAAATAAAAATGACCACTAACTTTGAATGACATACTATGAAGATTCCCATTAGTTAAATGACTCTTCACACAGCTTCTCAGCATTAGATGGAAACCACTCGTTTTTATTTTGTTGTGGGAAATATATTTTTTCTTTTGACTGCTACCTCCTACCTGAGTTAATCATTTTGATTCTTTCCACTATATGAGAGCAAATAACACGCAAAAGGAAGTTGGTTATTACAGCATCAGCATCTAAAAATCACAGGTTGATCAGAACTGACATCAGAGTGTGGTTTTTATTAGCTGCAGCATGAACCCATTTACTTTCAACTTTGTTTAAACTTTTTTGACAATCAATAGAAATAAAAAATGAATTCCTTCTGATTTGTTGAAAATTCCTTACTTTAAGTATGTGTGTAAGTTGCTAAGCAATCTTAATATTTAATATAGAACATAAGTGTCTACTGTATTTAGAACTACTGTGTGACATTCATACTTAGGTGTTTAGACACATCTTCATTTACTTAATTACATTATCAAGTACTAAAATTAAACAAAATGCTTTACAATGTATTCCAATGTTTTATGCTTAATTGAGGTGCATTTGCAATTTTATCTCAAAACCCTGGAGGCAAATGTGCTAAGACTGGCCTTTGTGACCACCTGGACAAGAAATATTTTATTATATATTTCAAAATTCACACTGACCTTAATTATGTTTTATATTTTTAGTTGCTATATTGACAGAGTAATTGTTACTGATAGATTTGAATATGAATTTTAGGAGGAGAACACGTTTCCTCGCCGAAACAGAGAATAATTCATTACCCGGATGGGAGGCCAAGATGATGATAAATTGGCCAGCAGGACGGGGGAATAACTTTATGCCCGACAGGAATGATATAATAGATGGACCAGAGGAAGTCAAAAGCTGGGAGTTGTTCCATCCTCCATATGCCATGGGCGCAGTGGTCTACCCAGTAGGAACACCCACAGGCATGCTTGGGATTTAGAGTCCAGAAGTGCATCCCCGTCGGTTTCCCTGGGTATCATTAGAGGGTGCTGTTGAAAGAGGACCTCCCTAGTTTTGTCTAATGTTTCCCATAAGACATGGAGTGCCACCAGAAGCATTACCAGGCTGACATTAAAGAAGTCCATTGCCTCTCTTTAATTGAGTCAGTGAGTAGGTAGCTGGCAAGACTCAGTGTAGTTGGAGAAGGAGGAAGATTTGTGTGGTTTGTTTGTTATTGCGGCTGATTTTTGGACGGAGGATTATTTTAAGATGCTCGTTGTGAATAAATATTCCTTATTGTATTACATCAACATGTGCTATTTAGCTGTGTCTGTGGTTTGGGGAGCTTTGGAATGCAATTGTGGTCTGTGGATGAATAAATGGTTTACCTTGGACTGCTCTAACAATGCCATTTCAGCAGCTCCAACAGACACCTATGGACTCATTTGCAAGCTCGATACCCATGTAATTCTCTGTGGACCTTCTGCATTCACACACTAAACTTATACCATGGTGGTCAATACCAGGGGCCTCGTTTATAAAACAATGTGTATATTTGAGCATAGAAATACAGTATATGCATGCCAAATGCGCAGGAAAGGAAAGTGTGTATGACAAAAAATAATCAGATACATAAAACCTGCCATATGCACATTTCTACACAAAAATTATCTTTTATAATACTACAATCATCTTGTAAATGTGCGTAAGTGAACACGCCTCCGATGTCACCTAACAGATCCATATATGGAACATGGCAATCGACCTCACGCATATGCAGTCACTAAGATGCAGTACTTCATTGGCTGGTAGAGGAGCCTCCCACCTGAAGCATCAGGTCTTCACAATTTGCACTGAAGAGTATCTGGTTGCACTCCGCGAATGACAGCACAAGATCATGTGCAGCTTTATAGCACCTCTCCTCTGCTTTCTAAGGTTTTGGATAAACATAAGGTGGTAGCATCTGAGTGAGTAGCTGCTATTACCTAGCATACGGAATAATGTGACTGCTGTTATATTGGATAGTAAAGGCATATGAAACACTGAGAGTTCCGCCAGTTACCTTACTAATAAGTCAGCCACCACATACAGTACCATCACGTCTGTCAAAGTTACTTTGCCACAAACTAAATGAATCATAGATTGACCCAGGCCACAGTGCCACAGTGTTTGTCAGACTCATCTTGGCATCACAGATGACTTGTGCATTAATGGAATGTCACTGCTCACAGTTAACAAAATCAGCTTCATTTTCGTTAGGTGCCATTATTGCAATACAAGGCAAATAAAGTGCTCCAATTACATTAGTAGAATATATTATATGTTATATTTTATATTCAGCACTTCGAGTTGTAATATGTTTGTCATATCAACGCAAATGATAATAACGGCTTGGTGATATGTATTAGGCATATGAGTTGTCATGTAGCTGGTTTAGCTGTATTTCCCAGTTCTTCCTAAATTCTGTGTATGCATGGACCAGAGTTGTTGTAAATATACACGTTCCCCCACTAAGTTTTCTTTTATACATCCTGACTTTTGCCTAGAAAGTTGTGTATGGACATTTCAAGCTTCTTTTTGTGTGTACACATACTTTATAAATGAGGTCCTTAGTGTTAATTTTTGGATGCCTATAGATTACACATGAAAGTACTTTCTTTATGTAATATACTGCATAAGACATTTTCTTTTTTTTATCTGCTTGTCATTCAAACTCAATGAACCTGTGTGGGCTTTATAAAATGTAATGTGTAAGGTCGCTAAAAAAAGATGATCTTAATTGCATCAAATGATTATTTCTTAATCTAGAAATAGAAAAACCATTCTATGTGATAGTGTGGCATGAAAGACCTTTAATAAGAGCAAGGAGGTTAAGATAACTACCATTTATGGGCAAAGCACAACAGTAGTAAAGCAAATACATTAATGTGTATGAGAACAATAAGAAAACAGAACATGTGCACAATACAAAATGTTTAAAATATATATTTTTTCATTCTTCTTCTTTTCTAAACCACTGTAATTATGTTGTTGGACTTAAGTGCAGCGTTTGACACCATTGACCATTCTATTTTACTGCACAGGCTAGAAAACGATGTTGGACTTACAGGCCCCGTGCTCGCTTGGTTCAGTTCTTATTTATCAAATCGATTGCAGTATGTACAGAAATGTGCTGACAGGACTCCATCATTATACACAGAAGTTCAATATGGTGTCCCGCAGGGCTCAGTACTGGGACCTTTACTGTTTTCACTTTACATGCTTCCACTGGGATCTCTCATTAGGAAACATAATGTTAATTTTCACTCGTATGCAGATGACACCCAGTTATACCTTTCATTTAAATCAAATGAAGTTTCTCCGATGTTGTCTTTAATTAGTTGTGTTAGTGAATTAAAGGAATGGATGAATGAGAACTACTTGTCTTTAAATACAGATAAAACAGAGATGTTAATTGTTGGAGGGAATGACGCTGATCACAGCAATATTTTGTCGTCATTTAACTCAGTTGGAATCCCAATTAATTTTACTGAATCAGCCCGCAATCTAGGAGTTATCTTTGACTCTAGCATGTCATTTAAAGCGCATATTACAAAGTCGTCCAAAACCTGTTTTTTCCATCTTAAAAATATTAGGAAATTAAGGCGCTTTCTAAATAAACAGGATTGTGAGAAATTAATTCATGCATTTATCTCTAGTAGGATTGACTACTGCAATGCGGTGTTCACTGGCTGTTCAAACTGTTCTCTATACAGCCTCCAGTTAATCCAAAATGCCGCTGCAAGAATTATTACAAGAACAAGAAAATATGAACACATAACCCCAGTTCTTAAATCTTTACACTGGCTCCCAGTTAAATTTAGGGCAGATTTCAAAATCCTCCTTTTAACATATAAAGCATTAAACGGCCAAGGTCCGGCTTACTTGTCTGAACTTATCATGACTTACAAACCTGAGCGCACATTAAGATCTCAAGATGCCGGTCTGCTTAGGATTCCAAGGATTAATAAAATAACAGTGGGAGGTCGAGCTTTTAGTTACAGGGCCCCTAAACTGTGGAATGGTCTTCCTGCTTCCATAAGAGATGCCCCTCGGTCTCAGCCTTTAAATCCCGGCTGAAGACTCACTACTTCAGTTTAGCATATCCTGACTAGAGCTGCTGATTAACTGTACATACTGCATCTCTGTTGTTAGTCATTAGCACTATAACATAAGTAACATGATAATTATATTTGAATACTAACCCTCACCTATTCTGTTTCTTTTCTCGGTACCCAAATGTGGCCATTGGTGCCACGGCCCACCTGCCAAGTTGTTTGCCTGCCAAAGGTAAAGTCATCCCTGATGGAGGATCACAGGAATCATGGGAAAGAGGGTCCTTTCATCGGAGCAACGTTTCAGCCGTGGCATGGCCAAATGGGGAGGCAGCTAGATGGATGAGGTCTCCAGGACTCTAAAAATATCCAAACCTAATTATGTCATATCATCTACTGTTAAACCGTACTTCTAAAATTTTTATTATTATGCTGTATTAAGGAATTGTTCTGTTCTGTGTATTGTATTGTATTGACCCCCTACTTTTGACACCCACTGCACGCCCAACCTACCTGGAAAGGGGTCTCTCTTTGAACTGCCTTTCCCGAGGTTTCTTCCATTTTCCCTACAAGGTTTTTATTGGGAGTTTTTCCTTGTCTTCTCAGAGAGTCAAGGCTGGGGGGCTGTCAAAAGGCAGGGCCTGTTAAAGCCCATTGCGGCACTTCCTGTGTGATTTTGGGCTATACAAAAATAAACTGTATTGTATTGTATTGTATTGTAAACCAGCATTTGTTTTTTTGGCCACAATTCACAAGGTGGTATTTATCCCAGTATTATTTAGCCCAGGGGTCCCCAACTCTAGTCCTGATGGGCTCCAGTGCCTGCAGGTTTTCATTGTAACCCTTTTCTTAATTAGTGACCTGTTTTTGCTGGTAATTTTCTTATTTTGAATTAATTTTAATTGATTTGATCTTGAAGACTGAGACCCCTTAATTATTTTTTCATTAATTAGCTGTCAAGCAATAGAGTTATAAAATGAGACAAAACTGTGTCCATCATACAATATCTGAAAATAAAGAAATATGAAGGTCTCAGAAATGTTGATCTGCTCAGGACCCCAGAACATTTTACCACTGCTCTTAGAAAAGAGAAATTCAACAATTTCGGAGATGTCTGCTATTGCACAATGAGAGCAGCAACAATTTAAGAACGAGTTTAATTAACAAAAAGACACCTAATTAAGAAACTGGTTGGAGTGAAATTGGTTGGAGTTTTAGGCCCTGACTTAGTTGCTCTTCTGTTGGCTCGCTCACTTCATATTTCATTTCTTGTTTGGGTGCCATTTAAGGAAAGAAATGAAGCAGTTCAGAGGAGTGATGAAGAAATTCAGTGGAACAAATCTTAAAAAACAAGGTAATTAAAATTAATTTAAAAGAAATTAATTAGCAACAAAACACAGGTCACTAATTAAAAAAAGGGTTAGAATGAAGACCTGCAGCTACTGTGGTCCTCCAGGACCAGAGATGGGGACCACCTCTGGACAGGGCCACCAGTTCATCTAAGAGTACATGAAAACACAATAAAATTAATCCATAAAACAGATTCTAGAAATTGAATAATTTAACAAAGATAAATACAGAAAGATGGAATCTTGAGTGAATGAAGAGCAAGCAAAAAAGAATGCCAAGTATGAAACGAGTGTGGCTGCATAAGCCATCACAGTGAAATGAGAAGTGCCACCAGTGAAAAGTGTTGTGGGCAACTGCACCAGCATGTATCTGATGCATAATGTTTGTTTGCATTTGTGGGGAGTGCAAAAAGACGGATATCAGCTTTAAGTCATGTGTGTCAAGAAATAACTAAATAGAAGACTTCAGTAATGAACAATGTTAAAAACTGAGGTTAAGCACCAGAAGTGTCCAGGAGTTATTTGAAATAAAAAAAAAAAGTTAAAGTACTATAAAATATTTGTTTAACTAGTGTTCAATTGTTTTCTTTTTTACTAATAAAATACAGTAACAAAGTATAATAAAATACCAAAAAAGACCTAAAATGATATATTTCAGACCAACACCTTCAGCACTCACCCGAATCAGAGCTGAAAGAACTCCCATATAAAGTGGTTTCCATATGAAATAAAGCAGCAAATAAAAAGGTTCAGCACATACTTACCATGTTTTACTCAGAATTTCATGAATTCTTTCCATGTTCTAAGAAAATTCTGATCCTTGTAGATATACTGTATTTTTTCTTCCAATGTGACATAATAAAGAACACCACCTTCCCAATAAGTTAAGGATGGTGGATTAGGATTTTTCCGGTGGACAAAAATGTGTCTTCGTGCAAGCAGTCTAGTATAGGATGTAACAATGCCCTTTTGATAGCCTAATGCTGTCCCATTTTGGAATTATTCCATATATTGCTGTTAAAGGTTTATGAATAATTTTAGATCCAAGGTTATCAAAGAGATATGCTATTTTGATAAAATATTTAATTTCAGCTGAGTTCAGTTATATTTACTTTTATCATGTGTATTCCTATGTGTAGGTCCAGTACTGAAGTAAAGCCAAGTTTATTGTCATATGTACATAATATGTAATGCACATAATAAAATGAAATTCTTACTTGCATGTCTTCACAGAGCAGTTTACAGTAATTCAGTACCAATAAGACACACACACAAAATTATAAATATTGTAGCATGCATACTGTATATATAGAATATTTATTTGTAAGTTATTTGTTTATATACAGTATATATTTTATACATATGCTAAAGGCATACCCCACATTGTCTGCAGTTAGGGATGTTAACTAAATCTCAGAACAAAACATGGCCTATGGTGTTTCATTGTCTAGAAAAAAGGAATCTGTGCAAAGTTTTGTGGAGACAGGCTCAACAAACTTACACTTGAATATCAACCAAAGCTAGGTACCTAACACTGACTAGGATAAGGGCACTAACTAAATTTTGGTACAAAACATAGTCTACAGCTTTCTTCTGTACAAATGGGGAAACTGTACTATATGTGGTGAAGATTGGTATAACGGTGTGAATTTTCAAACTGCAGACACACAAAACACACATTCAGCACATTTCAGGGAGAAAATGAATCACGTATCAAAAGTAGTTTTTTTATTCCTGAGCTTTCAACCCATGCCAGAGGTCTTCATCAGAGGATAATGCTTAGACTTACAAGAATCAAAGGCAATATATAGCAAAACATTACGTGGAGGGGGACATACATTGGGCAAACTTCAAAAAGAATTGCAACACGTATACAGGAACACTGCAACACCGTCAGAAGAAAGGACTCTCTATCAATGATCTTTACGCATGCTAAATCAACAGGACATACATTTAACTGGGACAATGTACAAGTGAAATTCAAGGCCAGTACGAAAAGTGCCAGAGAGCTGGCCGAATCCTGGTTATCAAATGAGAACGCCATCAACAGACACTTGGACATAAATCCAGCATATGTAAACTTAAGAAGAACATATTCATAATAAACAAGACTTTACACCCAATACCCCCCTCCCCCTGACCACACTGACTTAGCCACCTCTAAAACGTATTTTTTTGCTAGATATTACCTTTGATTCTTGTAAGTCTAAGCATTATCCTCTGATGAAGACCCCTGGCAGGGGTTGAAAGCTCAAAATTCATTTTCTACCTTTGTGGATCTCCAGCTGCATATATATATATATATATATATATATATATATATACACAGTTACACATAATCTTTGTTATGTTATAAAAGCTGATACTTTATTTGGATTCTCAACAACTTTAAAACATGTGGATAGACATTGTCCCTGAATCTACTGGTTTAAGTGCCAATCTTCCTGTACCATTTGCCATAAAAACCATGAACAGAAACAAAGACGAATGCATGTTTAGTGTAGTGCTACATCCAAAACCTATTGTCTCAGCCCAATGCCAAGCATACAAACATAACTGCATTGATATCTGGAAGGTTGCCAGTTCAAATCCTGTTACTGTCAGAAGTGATCCAAGCCCCTTAACCTGAAAATTGCACCAGGGATGCTGCTCAATGGCTGACTCTGTGCTATGACCCGCAAAGGCCATTGGAAAAGAGAATTTCCCTTCTGGGATTAATAAATTATAACAAATATTTCTTACTTTGGGAATACACGGACTGCACGGCATGTAACAGCCCCATACTCTGCAAGACATCTCGACATACACTGTCATACATTTGTTCCAGTCAACAAAGAACAGACAGGTTTAAAAAACTCCTAAAAACAATTAAGTATCTATGAAAGGATGAAGAGCTAATTCCTTTTTCCATGGTCAGGACTGAATGTATGTTTGCCCTCCTGAATGTGGGGGTTCAGCTGCCAGATGGAGTCTCTGATACGATACCCTGGCATAGGCTTTTCCAGTGTGCACTGCCAATTATAAGAACATACCTTCTCATAACCCTGTCATTTCTCTGCCTGTCCTGAGGCACTTTTAACCAAGGCACTCCCAAAATATGCAGAAACTTCAGCATTCCTGCAGCTTTACCATTAAAGAGCTTTTTTATCACTGCAGTGACCTCAACAGCAACAGAGATGAGCCAAACTTCAATTTGACAATGTGGGAATATTCACCAGATTTAGGAGTTCCTCGAAGTCCTTTCCTCCAGTCAGCGAGTCAATGTTTTCTTGCACTTACAGAAAAGGACATGGCCAATGTCCCACCTATGTTTCCCAAGTCTTTGAATGGTTTGCCACAACCTTTTTCAAGCTATTTAAAGTCGTTCTCCATTGCCCTGACAAATAATACCAACAAACAAGCCTTCACCTTAGCTATTGTAACAGCTTTCAACCTTTTGGCCTGTCTGAAGTTCTCAAATAAATCTGAAGACCTTCCTGCTAACATTACATGGAAGGCATATTTCTTAAAAGTAATGCCTTTCTTTACCACTGTTGCATATCTGCAAGTATAAGGGCTGCTGGCATGACAGGTGCCAACAACGTTTTGGTTACAGCTCCTTGTAGTTGCTTCCTCTACATGGCACATTCATCCTCTGAACTCCATTGAATAAATTCTGAGCAGAAGCATCCACTATTCATTTTCAGCACACCCTGGCTACTCATTTGAGGTCCATACACTAGATGATCCATACATCTGAGCTGGCTCATAATCAAGTAGTGATAAGTTAACATCTCTTTACCCAGTCAGTTAAACTTCCTGTTACCTGAGGGTCCATAACATGCGGACTCAGATCAGATGACATAACTGCAAAGTTTATAATTGGCATTACACACAAGGTGCTCTGGTCCAAAGTACACTTAGGACCTCTTTTGTTTGTTATGGAGGATCCATGACTAGCTCAGAAATCCAGCAAAAATTCACCACACATACAATTCAGGCTGGCTATTCCTTCCAGTCATGCCCCTCCACGTAGTAGATTGCAAATCAGGTTTAACATCTGACAATATTTTTTCATTTGCTAATGTAGTAGGTGTAAGGTCATGATGATACAGTGTTTTACATGATTTTACACGTGACAGTTTAACCTGCAATTTTTTTGTAATCTAGATTATTACTTTGCTCTTGTTCTGAATTAAACTTGAAATATATTAATATTATCATCTTTTAATCTGAAAAAGTAATTAGAGCATGCCTTGTGGAGCACTTTCGTATAAACTGTAATACTTGCAATCCATACTAAAAACTTTCAACTTTCCTGATTTCCATTTATACTCTAATTTATGGCTTTCTAATTTAAGAACAGCATGTGTTCTTATTAAAATAAGGTGAACATTTTTTTTACTTTGATTTCTTTTGTTTTAAGTGGAGAAGCTTTATCTAATGGCTCTTTCATGTATGAGTGGTATTTGTTTGACAGTTAATTTATATGATTAGTTCCCAAGGTTAGGTTTGAAATGTTTTTCATAATTGCAATAAACCTGACATGTATTAGTATAAA
Source organism: Polypterus senegalus (assembly GCF_016835505.1). Classification (NCBI taxonomy): domain Eukaryota; kingdom Metazoa; phylum Chordata; class Cladistia; order Polypteriformes; family Polypteridae; genus Polypterus; species Polypterus senegalus. Next base: position 43,671,881 of record NC_053168.1, read on the forward strand.
TCTTAAAACCTTAGGATAAATTTATATATTAAGATACATGAGGATGAGAAAAAGTATACAAATGAGCGTTTTTTCCTTGTTAAAATAGTTGAGAACACTGTTATCAATTACCAAAACTTTAGTGTTTTTTTTTTTAAAAATGACATTTTTACTGCTTTCTTAGAGTGGAGTTTGTGCGAGTTCTGCCTGGAAGGTACCTGGCTCTTTTAGTTATTCATCATGTTCAGGGATGCTTGGGTAGAAGAACTCTATTATGGTGGCTCTAGAGCAATAATAATGCCTACATTTGCCCAGGACATGATCTGAGGTTTAGAAAGGAAGTGAACCTGTGAAAGGGCTTAAAGCACCATGATCTTCACTTAGCGTAGACTCAAGGAGAAAGCTGGTAGCAAGCATTCAACTTTTGGATGATAAAAAGACAAGGTTAATAAGGGAGAGAGAGAAAGGGTAAAGAAGCATTAGGGCTGGTGTCACAATATGCAGTCAAGGGTAAATGAACAAGCCGTATTTCAAATAAGAGGAGGTTTTCTGAGCCAGAGAACACTGCTGATGGTCAAAGTGTGTGTTGCATACTAATGTCATTAATGCTTTGTGGACTGGGATCAAAACTGAGTGCTACATGTTACTTCTGTGCAATAGTTAATTAATATACAGTGTCTGCTACTCATTTTTTGGTTGTGACTAAGGGGCCTGGCAGTTCCTTTTACAGCATTTTACTATTTTTTAGCTGTTTAGGAGCAAAGTACTTTGTGAGTGAACAGCAGCAGCTGTGGTGGCAGCATTCAAATAATAAGTAGATAATAAGCAGGTGTCGTGTCCACTATCACACATGTGCGCTTGGGGAGCAACTTACAGTCTTAGTTGATAACAATATTTCCCTAGGACACCTGAGGGCTGTGTGCAATAACCTTATCTCTTCTACTTTCTCCTCTGTAGAAAGAAAGATTGATGCACCACCATCCATGATGCTCTTCTGGGTACTGCCCAACTGTACCCACCTCTTCTTCCCAGAAACCATCATACCCAAAGACACCGGCATCTTGAAGCAGACTTGATCTCCACACGGGACTAGTCAACATCTAAGCGCTATACCACGTGTTTTCTATTGTGCCTTTTGTGCACCCTTCAAGTTTACCTTCAGATGCCCCAAATCCTTTATGATCTTTTTTTGTGTTTTTCTCTTATACCATTAATAGTCTTAAAGTAAGCAGGTTTCCTAATAAGAAATAAATTAAAAGGATTACAAAAATTCCTATGTAAATGCCATATGGGAAGGCAGAAGAGAGGATGATTCCTTAGATGGACGGGAGACTCCTGATAGAAAGACAGGCATCCCGGCCGGGGAAGAGAAGGGGATCAGACCTGGAAGAAAGGACCAGAAGGGATAGACAGACAGCCCACTGAAGAGGGAAGATGTTGCTGGGGGATTTTTACTCCCCCAACCCACTAGATTGCAGCGCCCCCGGATATCAGTGCCCAGTGGGAAGCCAACAAGGCATGCTGGGAGATATAGTCCTGCAGAGCAACCATGCTGGGGTCACTGGGTGCCACAAGTGGGTGCTGCAGGAAGTCAAGTTCCCTGTTGTAGTTGACTTTCACAGGACTTGGAAGTACTTCCATTGCACTGGAAGTACTCACGGGTCCTTAATAAAAGGAACTGCACTCCCTTATCCAGAAGAACTGGAGCTGGGAGGGCGTAGATCAACACTCAGTTGGAGGAGGGCAGTGCAGTGGTGGTGAGAAATGAAGAGAGACAGAGAATCTTGTGCTTGTGATAGTTTTGTGCTATATTTTGTTAACTTTCTTAAGAAGTGTATGCAATTAAAACATTGTTATTTGAACCTGGGACTCAGTGTGATTGTGTTCTGGGGTTTGGGGCTCACTGACACCCCTGGTTCTTTCACAACTAGTTAAGTTGTGCGTAAGCCAATGATTGCTGTAAGTGTATGTACAGTAAAGAGCACATTTAAATACGCAGGACATTTAAACAGTTACTGTATAGATAGTTGTGTTGGGAAAGAAAGAGGAGAAGCAATAGTCACCTTTGGAAAATTTAGTACAGGTAATGGTACAAGCATCTTAAAGTGTGAACAGCAGTAGTGTGTAAATATATTTTTTTACAGAAAATTAAGATGCTTAGTGAAGGCATTAAACAACGACTGTAGTACTTTTTAACTTAAATTTAAATTATATTTAATTTTTTAGTTTAAATGGGTTTAGCAGTTATCCAAACTAATTTTAAGAATCATGCCACTACAGTGTAAGTTCTGTATAATGTTGTATATGATGTTGGACTTTTCTGCTTGCCTGAATGAGGCCTGATTGCAGGAGGCCTTTAATTTGCAGAATATGCCTCCTATTCCCTCCTTTGCCTGGTAAATCTTGTCCAAATGTCCTTTAGGGAGATAATGTTCACCTGCAAACTACAGTGGGGAAAAACTCCAGACCAGAGAGATAGAGACAGGTGGCTTAAGGTTGGATATAAGTCAAAGTAAGGGGCCTAAAAATATAAATCCCAGAGTTGGAGATGTCTAACTAATTAATGAGTTCTCTTCAGCTGTACTACCTAAAATATTTAATGAGATTATTCCTCAGCTTTTAGAAATAAAAAATAAAGGGATAAAAATGCATTACCAAACTCTAACCCTAACCCTACCCTAACCCTGTCAAAGGAAAACTGAGTAGTAGTGAGTGGAACAAATTTGTTTTTCTGTGGCAGCATGAAACAGTTGTATGCAGGCCAGTGGTGGCTTGTAAACACTTTAAAAACTACTTAAATTAATTACTGTAGGTAATGTGAAATAACCATGAAATAAATTTGACTATTTACACAACATATTTGTTTAACTTCTGTGTGAATAAAATTCAGCATGAATACCTATACAGTAGAGTCTCGATTATCCAACATAAATGGGCCGGCAGAACGTCTGATAAGTGAAAATGTTGGATAATGGCAGGTGTTAAGAAAAAGCCTATTAAACTATTACCTATATTATAATTTTACACATTACGAACCTAATAATTATGTTTTACAACAAAACAACACAATAAATTAACTGAAAAAATGCACTTACAGTTACAGAATTGTCTGAAGTTATATACAGTATGTACTGTAATTAAAAATTTCAGTCCTGTGATGATTTTAAGATATTTTTGATCGTAGCCTAGTTTGCTTTCCTGACGAGTGCCTTTTCTTCACTGTCAAGTCTCGTCATCTTTAAAGCATCATTATGTCGATTCCTGTACAGTGGAACCTCGGTTTGCGAGCATAATTCGTTCCAGAAACGTGCTCGCGGTCCAAAGCACTCGTATATTAAAGTGATCGTAGACTCAGAAGGAGACTCTCCTTACACAGACACAGCAGTCAGGCAGGGTCAGGTGGAAAGTAATACCGTGCCCTGTGCACCCATCGATGGCAGGCGCTTATAGCAAATACGCAATCTTTTCAGATTGGCTTTATGGTGAACTGCTACAGCGCTGGGAGACTGCGATTGCTTTGGGACGCTCTTCCATGTGTCGTCCCGTTGGGTGGAATCCCACAAGAGTTTAGAAACTCACTCACACCAGCCATGATTCTTTTCAAAGGTAAAGTGCAGGTTAATTTGCTTTGTGTATTTTTACTTTATATTTTGTACTAGCAAAATACCCGCGCCTCGCAGCGCAGAAGTAGTGTGTTGAAGAAGTTATGAAAAAGAAAAGAAAACATTTTAAAAATAACGTAACATGACTGTCAATGTAATTGTTTTGTGACTGTTAAGAGTGTTGCTGTCATCAAGGATTTGATTATCATTATTTCTTTCAATCAGGTTCGTATTTGGAGGATGTGTTGTGTTCAAGTTATATTCCGTGTTTGTCAACCTTCACCAGCAATTTTAACTCCGTACAAAGTGATCCAAAGTCTCGTTTATACCCTGCGTCTTCTCATTAAACTTGTATCTCGCGAATATCTTGTGCGATCTTGCGATGTCCACGGCTTTATTTAATGTTAGCTCAGACCCGGCACTTAAAAGTTTCTTTCGCACTTTCGCTGAGTTTGTGCCAAACACTATTCTATCCCTGACCATCTCATCTTTGTTTGCACTGTCTTCCTTCAGCTGTACATTGACTTTTTCCACTGTGTGCTTTGTTTCTGCAGTAGCTGCACTTATGTATATGCTTGTATGTATCACTCGCTTCATATTCTTTTGCTGGCTTCTCAATTGTGTAATGCGTTTTTTGTTCAGTGCTGTTTGGAGCTTTTGCTTGTTGTCTGCGTACTGCGTTCACAGTCAGTTCACGTGAGCCGCTTGGAATACATGCATCAAAGGTTTGCTATCTCATGCGATCTTGCGATGTCCATGGCTTTATTTAATGTTAGCTCAGACCCGGCACTTAAAAGTTTCTCTCGCACTTTTGCTGAGTTTGTGCCAAACACTATTCTATCCCTGACCATCTCATCTTTGTTTGCATAAGCACAGTCCTTCACCAGCAATTTTAACTCCGTTACAAAGTGATCAAAAGTCTCGTTTATACCTTGCGTCTTCTCACTAAACTTGTATTTTATGAAAATCATATTTGTCTTAGGCATGACAAATGCCTCGTAGCAGCAGTGTGTCTATTGGATTGCTGGTGACGAATGTCCTTATATGGGTAGGCACTCAATTACATGGGAGGTGTGGGTAAGGGGGACGCAATATAGGCAGGCAGCCAACTACGTGACCAAATGGTTTCGAAATGAAACCTGCTTAACTTTTGTAAGTAAGCTGTAAGGAATGAGCCTGCCAAATTTCAGCCTTCTACCTACACAGGAAGCTGGAGAATTAGTGATGAGTCAGTGAGTCAGTCAGTGAGGGCTTTGCCTTTTATTAGTACAGATTAATCATTTTTATATGAATAGTTTTGGGTTGTGGAACGAATCATCTGAGTTTCCATTATTTCTTATGGGGAAATTCGCTTTGATATACTGTATGAGGGCTTTGGACTGCGAGCACAGTTCCAGAACGAATTATGCTCGCAAACAGAGGTTCCACTGTAATTAGTTGTGGTAGAGTCGAGAACAACAAAAAATAGACTACGCTTATGCTTGCAACTTGCAGTTCTTGTTGCCAATTGATGCGTTTTTTTTTTTGCTGTAGGATGTCGTCGGATAAAACAGAATGTTGGATAAGCGAGACTACAGTATACTGTATTTTCAGAGTGAAGAACACCAGCCAAATGAGAGTGTATGTACGTCCTTGATCTTTTAGCGAGGCTGCCCTTTAATTGGTTGCTTTCAGATTTTTCCAGGGACAGCGCTCTGAACACTCTCACATTTATTTTTTTTTTAAATCTAATGTGATTGGACAATCGTGAACTCATTATGTCATGCTGAGGTCAATGGTTCAGAGTTCACACCTGACTTTATCATTACATAACTACATATGAGCAAGCGGAACTTCAGTAATCAAAGAAAATTTGGTTATTTCTTTAATGAAACACCCCTTCATAAATTGTTCACTTGAAGAAAAAAAGAAGATAAAGGAGTCTATAACTGTACATTTTTACATAATTCAGAGTGTACAGTAGTACTAAACATTGTCCTGTATAATTACAAGACATGCAAAGACTCTGTCTTTTCTTTTTATACATCATGTGTTTTAATCTCTTAGTATACTTTAGTAATAGGCCTACTGTTTGTTAAGGTCATGCAGGTTAAGAAGGTTGAACTGAGTAAGAGCTTGAAGGAGAAAAAAATGACATTGTTGTTCACCGTAGGCTATTACTGGTGTCTACAATTTTTGTGCTATCATGCCAGTTAAATGATTTTTTTTTGTTTTGTTTTTCACATCATCATAAGGCCATACTTCTAGTTGTCTTCTTATAATAGCCAAGAAGAATACATTTTATTTTTCATTGCTGGGTGTTTCAATTTGTGTGTGTGCCTCTTCCAACATTGTGTGCATTAATGAGCAGGGTTTTATTAGAGGATCCCCCTCGTTTAGCCCACCTAGTTTCATATATGCTCACCCACCAACAAATCTCTGGCTATTCTACTACTACTAATAATTATTTACATTTATATAGCACATTTTTCTTACTACTCAAAGTGCTATAGCCATTCACACAGTCTATTTGAACTTTTCCCATCTGGCAAACACTTTAGTGCTTTTCCTCACACTCAATCAGTCCATCAAGAGCTGCTAGCAGAACTGTTTGTACTTATAACAATTACCTCACTGTAAACTTGCACTACAACTGTAATATTGCACAACCTCAGCCACTTTATGAATCATTTGCACTATCTGCACAATATGTACATGTATATTGTATGTATGCTTTTTCATACTTTAGGTTTTTCATTTTTTATCATATTATTATTATTATTATATCATTTTATAGGAAAATAAACTTATGAAAGATTTTTATAATAAATCTCAATGTACCATACAATGACAATAAAGGAATTTGATTCAATTCAATAGAAGAGAGCGCACATTCACAGATGGTGATGACTGGCTCCTAAGTGGATTTAGATTTCCAAGAGCTATCCTCTTGGCACTGTGTGCTGTCAGAACACTAGGTTGTATACTTGTATACTACATCAGGTATACATCTTAATATTCTAAAATGTTCAGACAGCTGTAATATCATGAATGTAATGTATTATGTGTGGCAGTCAATGCTTCCTTGCTCCTGTCTGTGAAAGAGAAAGCCCATTTAAGAAGCACGTAGTGATTCACACACGTAGAACACATAAAATATAAAGAATTTAACATGCTACTTTAGTTACGATGGGATTTGAGAAACTCTAGTAAATTAAACATCGATTTCAAGATGAAATTTACGTTCTGCTTTAATGACATAATAAACTACGAGATTAAACTGGAAATTTGGAGATTAAAGTCAACATTTCACCCTTTTTTTTCTTCACTGTGTCTCCCTATTTTTTATATTTTTTCTCTGTGCCCTAATATGCTTCCGTATGACACTCAGATGGTGGGCTACAACTTACATTTTGAGTCAACATCTGACCGCTACTTTTTTATTTGAACGTTTGAGTGTCATTCTATCAAGTTCCTTTTGTTGTTCATACCACTGTCTAAGCCACCAAAAAGTAGTTTTTTCCTTGTCTCCACTTCACTGAGTAGGACCTCCACTTTGCATTTGGTGAAATATTTTTTTTTATATGCGCTTTTGCCATTGTATTTTAACAAAGTATCCGACCAAAGGGGCTATTTATAATAATTTACATATTCGTATATACATAATTCAGGGATGAGTCGGGGTGGGGCGACAGTTGAATGCATGTGTGTTACATTTCTCACTGACTTGGATTTATGATGCGAAAATGCATGGAAGTTGGCTTATGCACTGTTTTGTGCATCTGAATTTTTTTGTGCATACGCATATTTCCACTTTTGTCTGTACGCCATGTTTTAGTGTGACTTCTATGCACAGCATTGTACATGAGGGCCCTGGCCTTACATTTCAAAAGAATTATGAACTCTGAGCTAAATTTTAAATCCCATATTAACCATATTACTAAGATGGTACTTTTTCATACAAGTTTGATCTTTTATATAGTTAAAAGATTCTGAAACTTAATACATGCTTTTGATTTTAGCCCACTATATAACGGTTATGCATTCTTATCATTTGTTGCAACCTGTTCACAATGCACCAGCAAGAATTTTGACCCAAAAAATAAACTTTTACCTGTATTACAATTTGACTGAATTTTTTATTTTAGCATTAATAATTATTTTGTCTTTGTTTTCTCTTCACCTGTATCCTATAACACTGCCACATGGTCAAAGTATTCTGCACATTTTATTCTAGGAATGAAAAAAAAATTCTACCAGGGATGTGCATTTAGTCCCTGCTCCTTGAACCTTACTAGCCCAAATGTCCTCTTCTCCTGTAATTTATCACTTCCGAGCACACATCTCATAAGTAATGCAAATAGCTGGTGCTAATTTAGTGTTTCAATAAGTGTTTAAATTACAGAAACTCAACACCACTCTGCCCGGATCAACAGCAACTACTGAACAAAATTTTTCTAAGATCGATCTCATAATTACAGACTCCGAAATCTGTGTGAAAAAGAACAACACTCTGATCTTCTGATGCTGTCATTCAAATAAATATAACACTTTAACAAATATAAAGTCATTGCAATCAATCAAAACCTCAAATCTAAAAAGATTTTGCTATAAGTCCAAAAAGTTGACAACACCTAGAAATCAAAAGGGTATAATTATTTTTGTTTTGTTAGGTATATGTAAAACCATTTTGCATTATACTTCAGGATTACGGAATAAATTTTTTCCTATAAAGTGCCCCATCTCCCCTTCTAAGCCATTGTCTACCCAAAGGTCTATGTCTGTGACTGGATGTTACCACTATGGTGATACTTATCAAATGTTTTCAGACACTTTTCATCATATGTAGCCAATCATACAGCCATATTTCTGTACTATAGAATACCGGGGAGGCCCAGGTGAGATTAGTCGTTCATTTGGCCAGGTAACCTTTATTTTCTCCAGCTTACATGTTGGAGTTTTTGCTTGTTCTCTCCTCCCACTGAATTTGGTAACAGCATATGTTATCAAACTGCATTCTGACATTTGCCATTTTAGTCACAAAAGTCTTACTAACTACCTGAATTTAACTCTTAAATTACATTCATATCTGCTCAGTGCTACCTTTTATTTGTTATTGTAATTGTTTTTTTTCTCTTTGTAGATCACTTTGAGATACCATTTTGTATGAAGAAGTGATTATTTAAATAAATTATGTTGTGTTGTTGTTTAACAATAAATGCGAAATCAGAGAGTGATCAAATTACATTTATTTCACTTTCAGTATCACCAGGCATAGATACATGCAAATTTTTTAACAGTGTTTGTGGTTGAAACTGGGAAAAAATAATTTAAAAAGTGATTTAATCAGAAATTATAACTGAAACTTACAGCGCTTTTAAAATCTAGTTTTGTATTTCACATGTTACATTTGCTCATTTTTAAATAAGACTGATAAATACCCAGCTCAATGTATTTAAAAATTTTCTAAGCATTAAAAAACTAACATGGCAGAGTATTTATCAGAAGGAAAACATGAAGTGTCTTTTAGCAAGAAAGTTACACACGACTTTTGTTCAAGTGCTCCAACGTTTAAGACTCTGGCACTATAATTATGAGTAGATACTGAGACAGTGTTCAGTATGCCCATTCATAAACAGAGAGGATGGCAGACATCTAGCATACTGTAGCCTCCTTTCAGTGGCTTGTTAAGAAGAAAAACCGAGCTACAGGACTGCAACATGGCCTGCCTTCTTTTTAAAGTGCTGCTGGCAGAAGGCAGCTTGGGTGGTGTACTGATGTGATCTAGCAGAAAAAGAGTCATTGTGTGATAAAACAAAACCATTAAATGTTTTTTATTGTATCAATAATCCAAAGAGTAGTCAAAAAAGATACTAAGATAGTCCAGATAGGGAAAAGCAGAAATAAGCACAATCAAGTCAAAATGTGACAAAGATTAAAAATACAAATAAAAGTCTAAAACGTTGACACAGTAATACCCAAATAAGATGTTAAAAATTATCCCAAAATGAAATATTTTCCATAAAATAAGCACAAGTTCCAATAGCCCTATGCATATTCTGTGCAACAGACACAGTTAGGAGGTGCCAGAGGCAAACTGGAGGAAACTGGGTAGCTAGGGGCAGAAGCTTAGCCAAGGCCTAACAGGGAGACATAGCAAAAAGACAGAAGCAGTGCAGTGAACCACTGTAAGTTCATAGTATTGTGATCATACCAAGAGACTTTGAGCAGCTGACACTACAAAGTCAGATATATTTAGCTGCCTACAACAAGCAAGCTCCTCAGGAGCAAAGCAAAAACATCACATTATTGAAGAGAGAAAGAACAGACATGTATAAAAAGAAGCAGAGGCACAGGAAAATATAGATAGTGTTAGATAACAGTGTTAAAAACAAAACAAAGCAAAAATAACAAATGAAAAAAAAATACCACTAAGGTTGTATTTGACATCATTCAAAGGTCAAAAGGAGGGACAGTTCTTCAGCTACTGGCATCAAATACCAGATCATTGCCACTGTTACGATGTCTCGACTATCTGGAACCTTGAAAGACAGGTAATTGCTTGGGAAATAAAACTGTAGGAAAATGAAAAGTATAAAAACATAAGCAGTATTAAAACCATATTTAATGGGCTTTGAAAGCTGATGGAAACAGCAATGAAGCTGCCCCTACTGTAAGTTTTCTATAAGCATAAAAGCCTGTTACATACATTTAATGTAGTTTGTAACTACAAGTTTCATGGTACATTACTTAAAAGACAACAATCTAAAATATATGAAACATGTAAGAGTGAACTATACGGATTCTAACAGATCAGTACAGACGACCCCCAAAATTCATGGGGGTTACGTTCCTTGAGCACCCGCAAATTGTGAAAACCGAAAATTTTGGATGTGGTCAAAAAATGCCTTTTTATACTTTAAACCCTAAATATGCCCCCAAAACACTATACATTCAAACTAAGCTTAATACATTACCCTAAAAAAAGAATGTAAAGGTAAACCCGTATACTGTACAGTACTGTACTGTACTGTACTGCTATGTCTCCCGCAGTACTAGAATGTAAAATACTGATGTTACCCCCATATGTACTGTATTTCATGCAAGCGTGTTTTCTTTGGTATGCGCTATCGTTTTCTTTGGTATAAGTAGGGTAAATACATAGTAATTTAATTTAATAAAAATACAGTAAAATGTACAGTTACTCACCAATAATGAATGATATTGATTGAAGATGATGATGATGATGAATTAGCTGTGCAGGACGATGAAGGTATGTCAAGAAGATAATGACTGCACAGGAAAGCAGAGTATATACAACACCTCGGGTGGCTACTGTGGCATAACAGTTTAGTTCCAGAAGCAAATCCAGAAGTTCAACCTTCTCCTGGAGTATCTTAAACTTCTTCTGGTGCTTAGGTTCATTGCCAGAAGCCTTAGAAGGTGCATGGTGTTTGGGCGGCGTCTTTGGGCTTTAAGAAGAACAAAACGAAAAGCATGACAACACTCAGTGAAACACTCGAGACAGCTACACGCGGTAAACTGTTGTGATGCGGGAATGCTGGGCTGCATCTGCCAGAGATGTCACAGGGCAGCAGCAAATTAGCAGCAAGGAGAAATGAATAACACTCTTAGATTGGCTACTTTCACCATCCCAAGCCACGTTTTCCTCTGCTGTTGCTTTGTTTTCTCTGTACAGTACAGTATTGCCATGAAAAAAGCCATAAAAAATTGCTGATGATATTTGTGGTTTTATGCTAACAATTATTAGTTAAAAATCCATGAACGACTGAGGCTGTGAACTCTGAACCGCGACTTCGCAGGGGGTCTACTGTAATAGTTTTCCTGAAGCAAACATATATTTTCATTGACTCAGATAAGCAATTTTATTTTTGTTTGACTCTTATTCTAAATGTGAATTCTGAATTGCACTTAGCATCCCAATATGACCAGATCTTTTCTTAAATGACCCATTGGATAACAGAGGTATCTTAAATACATTTTAAAGACATCTTGATCAGTACTGTATTACTGTAAATAAGTACTGGTGAGCAAACCCCGCTGAATTCACTTTGTCTCAAGTTCAACAAAATCATGGAAATGTTCAGAAACTTCCCCAAACTCAGCAAAATATATGGAAGTCAATGAGGGAGGAAATAAAAGCAGCACTAAAGCACATGGATTCTTCACTCCTTCCATCAACCGCACAGCACTGCATATTGTTATAAAAAGGGCAGTCTCGTCTGTTACATACGTCTTACCATTAAGACACAAATACAATAATGTACATCAGTTTCCATCAGTGTGTGTGGGCATTTTTTTTTTTCTTCAGAATTACCATTTTATAATTGGGGGGCTGTCCCATTCACCATTACATTACAGCTTTGTGATCTGTCTCAAACTGGCCTCACGAAGGATCATGGGGCACTGGGGAAAAATGTTTGTCCAAACTGGCATGACAATGAATTTCCAGGAAAATATTAGGTAAATAGGGTCAAGAGCAAACAGAGCATATTTTCTGACCAATCAACACTATAAATAATGATTTATGTTCTGAGTTTAGTATAAAGAAATATCAAAGACACTGATTATTAATGTGGCAAAACCTAGAATGACAGGAAATGAATACCTAGCCTCCAGCACACTGTACAGTTAATTGTAATACTTGTTTTTATGCAAAATCCAAAATCAATTAATGAGTAATCAACTAATCAGCTCTTGTCTATGTAGAAACAGAAAGCATTGTTAACCAAAAATCCTAAAATCCACCATAAAAACTTGTCCAGCAAGAATAACAAACACCCAAAGATTTTTTGAGTAAAACGCTAATCACTTTCTGTTTTCAATATTACATTTTGATTGTCACTTAAGAATCACTTACATCCAAAACTGAGAGTTAACTTAATATTCACAAAACTCATTTGACAAAATATAAATTTTTGCAGATATGACAGTGAAAACTAAATTTAGTCAATATTTACAGTTCAGACACTTAAACATTTCTTAATATGATTTTTCTGAAACTATATTCACTGTTAAACAGAATCGGCAACTTAGAAAAAGCTGAAAAATATTTTAAAAATCTGCTGTAATTTCACCTTGGCAATAAATGAATAAACTATTATTACTGATACTTCACTATAATAAAAATTATGTATGCATATGTTTAAAAATAATATAGAGTACTGTATATGTGTATTTTCAAAGAATGTGTATGTCATATTTAAAAATGATGGATATTTTTTAATATTTTGATAGTTTATGCAGATGACTATTCCAGATGTTTCTGTCAATAAATAAATCTGCACTGATCATTTTAAGAGAGAGTTGTTTACCATTACAAATGTTTGATCAGTTAACAGTTGTTTTTATTTGATTCTTAAGTATATTATCTGTACATGAAACACGTTTTAAGTGAATAACAATGAAATCCAGCAAGTACAACATGCCATTCATTTTATATTTATGTGTGTTGGGTTTGTTGATTTTGAATTTATTTCAATAATTTGTCAAAACTGTTCTATTTATCTCTTGGTTATGCACACCAAACCAATACTTTTTTGTATTTAACAAAGTGTTCTTCCACACATTTGGACACATTCAGTTTTAGAAAACCATTTATATTAAGTCACAAGCCCAACAAAATAGACAGAGACATGAGTTTTAATTGTATGTTTTTCCTCTTAGTCATTTGTTAAGCTTTATTTTCATTTCTGGATCTTTTTTTTGCAGTATATCAGCTTCTAGTTTCTACAAAGAAAATATAGTATTTGCCCTTTGCTCTTTTTGTGATTATGGGAACACAGAGTGTCATGTTTTTAATGTTTCCATTCATACTAAACAGGAAAATGTTACAATTACAAAACTATGGTAAAAACAATAACTTCCCCACAATTACATAACTGTATTTACAATATGATTAATAGGCAAAAATTCAAATATAGTGGTAAGGCAACATTTATGTATATTAACGTAAGACATTATTTGTTTTGTTTTGTTTTTGGTAATCTTTTTTCCTTATTGGATTATTAAATAACATAATAGAATTTGCATTAATAAAGATTATATATAAAGAATACCAGACAGTACCCAGCCTTCCCTGTTCGCCACTGTAATCCTGCCCAAATGTATCCAACCTGGAACATGCCTGTATGTCCCCCAAAAATTGCTGGAAAAAGAGATATTTGCTGTCAGCTAAGAATATGGGTAAACCATGAGGAAGGACATTTTGGTAAAGAAAATCATCATTAACAACCAGTAAAAATAAGACTTGAACTGCTTTTACATAATGTATGATGTGGCGGGCCTCATGGGTGTCAGGAGATAAGGACTTTTAGGTCATTTGCTGTGTCTTCTGTGATGTCCAGAGAGTTGGATGTTACTTTATTTATCTGAAAGAGCTAGATAGTTCAAGTTGTATTAAATTGTGAACAATAAATTGATTAAAATAATTCACAGTTTTCATGACAATTCACACTTTAATAAAATTAGCAATAACACTGTATTTCCCACTTATTAGCTTAGACATTGCGTGATCTTTAAACAAAATTCCTTAGAATTTTGGGGTAAAGGTAACAATAAAATAGAATTAAAGAGAAGTAGATACTGCCACTAGTAGTAGTTTTTAAAATAACTTGGTTTCTTGTAAAAATGCTGTGTCTCTTTTTGTCATTTAAAACTATTCTAACACAGTAGATCTTCTGATACCAAGTCCCCGGGCATCCCACAATGCCATGGTTAATTTAGCCATTCCATGAATTAAACAAAGTTATAAAAGTGATTAATAGAAAAGGAAGAGAGGCGATAAAAGTAACAGATATAAAAATAATTCACCAAAGTATTCTCATAACCTGTGGTGGGCGGGCACCATGCCCAGGATTTGTTTCCTGCCTTGCGTCCTGTGTTGGCTGGGATTGGCTCCAGCAGACCCCCGTGACCCTGTAATTAGGATAAAGCGGGCTGGATAATGGATGGATGGATGGATTCTCATAACCTGACAATATACCAAATTAAACAGAAAACTCAAAACCACCTCCTCATCATGCTTCTGACGTCAGATATCCTAGCAATAAATAATAGCAATACAATTCAATTCAAACAACCCCCTCCTGCAATGAAAAAAAAATACTCCACTACATTATCTGATAACTCCTACCCCCCTAAGCCTCCAGAATGTGCAAGTCAGCACAAGTAAAAAACAAACAGAGTGAGATATGGCTACTGTAGCCCACTCTCTCCCACCCCTAAGCCCTACATCCACCATGCACCCCAGCAGTCTCTAAAACATGAATTCACACACTTTTGGTTCTGTGCTCAGTGGTAAGTGACCTCAAATGATTAAAAAATCACTAGAAAATATACCATCTGAACAAAAAAAAAAAAGTTAATTTTAGAGTAAAGTTCATCACAACGTCCAGGGGAGGGACGAGCAGAATTATCTTTTTCCAACATTTATTATGTGCTTTTATGTTCTCTGTGTACTCATCATCCCTCCCTTTGATGTGTTTATTTCCTAATAAGAGCATTATTTGTGATCCATCAAACCTTTTTGTCATTTATTCTGTGTGTGACCTAACATTATATAAACTGTCTGTTGTTAATTTGTATGTGTGTCTTGCACAATCTGTTTTATTAATTTGCCCTTCCTTTCTGAAATACACAATATTCTCCATCCTTTGTGTGAGCTTTAAATAGCATTGTCTGCACATGTGAAACTGTTACTGACTCAGCAGTTGTTTATATAAGAAGGGTGAGTACATCAAATAAAGTGACAACTCGGAATATAACTTGGGGTTCCTAAAAAAAGTAAAAAATAAAAAATTTCCCACAAGAGAAATCAACAACAATTAACTCTTAGATAATAAATAAATCACAGAGAAAAACATCTTCAAAAAAGTAAAAAAAACTTCTAATGTTATATTATCATATTTTGCATTTTTACTGTGTAAATTAATAATGTCTACAGGTTTTATGCAACACATTTTGTACTGCCAAGTAATAATTCATATTTGTTGGTAGAATAACAGGGCAAGTAATCTGGTAGTTTATATACTCTTGCCTTAATGTCACTAACATGTAATGTGATAATTCCTGCAGTTCAATTTTCCACTTGGCACAATAATCAGAATAAATGTTGTGACGCCCAGGGCACGTACAGCTGCCCTATCCCCAACACAGACAGGCAGGACACGACTTTGCCACACAGCACATGGTTTATTTATTTAAACACAGTTCAGCACAAGCCCATGCCACAGTCCTTTCTTCATAAGTCCTTCCGCCTCCACTCCTCCTCAAGAGCTTCGTCCACTTCCTCCTGCCTCAGGCTGTTGAGTTGACTGGCTGCTTTTATAGAGAACCCGGAAGGAGTCCAGGAGCCCAACGAGCATTTTCCGGCAGCACTTCTGGGTGTGGTGGAAGTGCTGCCAAATAGGGCCCTGTAAAAGTCCAGGCACCCCCTGGTGGTGGCCACGGGCCCCAACAGGATTAAGCATCCATGCTCACAACTTGTAGCCCAGCTGCAAGCCAAAGGTGGCTGCCCTCTGTTGGTCTAGGGGAGAAACGGTCTTCCATACTCAGGGCTTCCCAGCCGGGTTAGGGCTCCAACCGTCTGCCACAATATACTGTATATTTTCCTTATTGAAGCTAAAAACTAATCAATTAATCTGTAAAATTTTGAGCTTTTTATTTACAGAAATACATTTAAAATGGGTGTTAGGATAGCATATTAGTTAGCACTGCTGCCTCACAGTATACAAGCCAGAGCCGTATTAGACTGCCCAATGTTAGTGTATAGATTTGAGGTGATGCCCATGTATGTGAGCTCTCCAGATTTCCTTGTTTCCTCCACTATTGATACATGTGCATATTCATCAAAATGATATCTCTAAACTACCTCAGTATGAATGACTGTGGACCTGTCCATGAGTGTACCCTGAGGAGGACTTGTGTCTTTACCAGTGTTGACTACCTTCTTGTGCAGAAAGCTATTTGTCAAAATAAAATTAAGAAAATTTTAAAAAGGAGGCACGTTTTTTCGTACTTCACATGATCTAAAATTGTATGGCCACCATTCAATCTTACTTATGGAAGCTGCCACTTAAAATAAAAATTAAATTGCATTATTTTTCAAAGGTATTGCATTATTTCACAGTAATTACTGCTTTATTTCACAAAGACACTTCCTGCTGCTGCCGCTAACATTGTGCATGTTCACGCTTTGGTAGTTTACTAACAGCTATTGAGGGAGAGATTAAGCAGGCACATAACTTGCAATCAAGTAAAAAGAACTAACTGAATGTTCTAGGTATAAATTTAGTTTTAATCAGGTTGAAGTTCAGGAAGTTTTGTACAGACATTTTCACATGGAGAGCGCGATAGCATAGGGTTGTCATTCATACCTCACAATGCCAGGTTCTGAATAACATTTGCATCTTCTCCCATGCTTTTGTGGATTAACTGATATCAGTAAGTGTACTTAGCTTCGTATGATTACCTGCTTTAACACTGAATACCGGAAATGTGACAGCAGAACTTCTCAAAAAAAAAGTACATTTAGTCCTTAATGTGTTGTGAAGTAAATGACATCCATGTCTTTTTCCATCCCCAACCTGAGCTCCCAAAGATCACACTATTTTAAAATATCTATTTGCAAATGACTGGATTAGAAGTAAAAGGGTACTTATATGATGTTCTGGGTCGACTCCATGCTCCCATGCTGTTGCCAGTAGACTCTTTAACCTAGAACTGTCAATAGTCATGAACCAAGATGAGACAGACAAATGAGGACACACATGCAGCAAGGGGTAGGTGCAAAGATGTCAAGTGCTTTTATTAAACTCAATCTTAAAACGGCATTCAAAAAGTGTAGTGCATCAATCCATAAATCTTAAATGTAATGAGTAAATGATCCAAAAAAACATGTGAATGCAGAGGTTAAAATGTCATTAATAAACAATCCATAAAATGAGTTTAAAATCGCAGGCAGGAATCTGTTCTGTAAAAAAACACACAAGCCCCTGCTGCATTCTTCTAAAACCGATGTCTCTTCTGTTTACCCAGCACGGGATCTTGCCGCCACAGGAGATGACCTTCCGACAGGCACAGCCAACATTCTTCACAGGCTCGGGTCCTTGCTGTCCCACGGGCTCCCATCAGGGTGCTGCACTGAGCCTCGCTTCTCCATCTCTCACTGCCACTCCTCACCTTTACACGAGAGTGAACATCAGGCTACTACAGTTACCCCAAAAAGACACAGTTGGAGTGGCCCTCTTTATCCCCATGAGCATCAGCTCTACATTCCTCCCGGGGCTGTCATTCTGGCTGCCTGCCTCATCTCCTCCTCACTCTGGCATCTCCCGATCCTGCGTTCGTTCGTTTGGTCTCTCTCTCTCTTTCTCCTCTTTAATCGCCGTCTCTCTTATTATGTTCAGATCTTTCTGTTTCTATTTCTGTCCCCCTGTCTGCCATACAGGATCCTCTTATATTGCCATGATTGGGTGCAGGTGTGATAGTCTGCTACCTCCAAGGTATGAATGACACATGTGACTGATATGCTCACCTTTGCACGTGTACAGTATGTGTGATCAGCCAAGCACCCCAATGAGCCCCTGAGAGAAGGGTGCTCATGCAGACCTGCAATCTATTGGAGCCTCAATCTGACGGGACACAATTATTTATTTAAAAACCTGCACAATGCCACAGACCACTTATCACAATACTTTATTAATAGTATTCTGGTACTGGATTGCACACAACATACTTCCGAATGGCTGTGTGCTTGAGGCTTGCCATTCACTGCTTTTGCTTCTTGCCTTACACCCAATTTTTCTGGGATGATCACTGACTCTTTGTGGATTAAACTTAACCATCAATACATGCAGAATTAAATGTATACCTGTAACTTTAATTCAGCTCTTGTCTCTTGATTTCATACTAAAAATGTGATTCACCATTTCCTTCACTAACTGACACTAGATGGCCAGAGCACACACAAACTTGATGTTATTACCGACCACAGCAGGCAGTATCTTTGCGAAACAATGAAATAATTATTTTGAAATAACATAATATTATTGCAAAATAATATTTTTTTGGAGTGGCCGGAATCAGCATCTGTACTTGCATGCATTTGTCTACTTAATGGTCTAGCTAATCATTACTTCAATTAGTCACTCTTGTAAAGCAAGGTCACTCAATACAAACGCACAAAAACAGCAAAACTCTCAGTAATTCTTCTTTAAATTGGCACCTTCTTTTTGGTAGTTGTATTATTTGAAGCAAATATGACTAACCTTTTATTCTTATAGTGCTTACAAGCACTAGCAACACCGAGCACCTATAACTTCATTTACTGTATACATGTCAATGACAATATAACAGTACTACATTTAACTTTTTATTATTAATGATGCTACAGTACCTCTGTTATTTTCTGCTAGATATGTTGCTTTAAATTGTCTGGGTAAAGAAAACCCAAAAAATAGGACACCATGACAGTTCTTGGATGGGACATATAGGGGCATAAGGAGATTGATGAAGAATACAAAGACAACACTATCACAGTTGTGTATTTTTTGATCTGTTATGTTTATAAGCCAATATTTATTTTTTGAGCTGTGCTGTCATGTTATTGAATAATATGGTAGGCACAGTATTTTAACACATTTTTAAGGTACTTGAGGTTCAAATAATAAAATCACACTGAGGCTATAAATATTTTTTTTTTTATTGCCTGTATGTCACATATTTTTGTGACCCTGATACCTGAAATCTCACATGTGCCAAGCAGTATTAAAAATACACAGAAAAATTCTAAACAAATGAAAATACATATAGGTATTTATGTACTATTGTGAACAAGCTAAATTATACAAAAATAACATAAAAAGGAATGTGAGAGCTTGAAATAAAAAAATAAGTAAATATATTCATTTCAAGCTAATTTATTAATGCTGCAAAAGATTTCAGCAGTCCCATATGGTTTCAATTTAAATGGAGTTTTCTTACAAATCTTAGAGACTATAAGAAACGATTCATTTTTTCATGTAGAAAGATTTTTATGAGCCAAATTATAGAGTTGTAACACTGTGAGAATTATATTTTGGTTGTGTGGGCAGGCAGTTAACTACAATTTTAAAACTTTTTTGAATGGATAATTATTCTAAAAGTGTTTTAAATTTAAAGCTTTCATATAATATGCAGAAATTATCTATTTGTTATCTGAACCTAGAGCTACATATTACTGAGTACTTTCAGTTAGTTACACCATAATAAAAGGAAAACTTCAGCAGCTAATTCTCATTTTATGCCAAATGTTTCCTACACTAGTGTATTAAATTAATTAGCCAAGTGTGAGTTTTGTATATTTGAAAAATATTATCAAATTTTCTGACCAGGACAAGAATTAACATTTTAAATTTAAAGTTCTAGAGAAAGGGTTTCCAAGGGTAGCTTGAGAGCAAAACCTAGAAATTTATGAATACATATTTAGATTTTGTATAGAAGTAATTCTATGTAGAAATCGTCCTATATTAGAATCTATATAGAAACAGTCTGAATTTAATTCTTCTTCATTAATTGAAACTGGACATAAGACGCATAATTGAACAGGACATAAATAAAGCACTGAGAATGCTCAGAAACATATCTCTTGGTCAAGGAACACAGTCAAGGATGCATCCATTTATGCTGAATTAAATCACTAATAAACTTAACTGCTCTCACTTTGATACCGGGAAAGTCTTTTTGGACAAAGCACAAATAAACAATGTATAGAAAGCACACCAGGTGGGTGTCAAACAAGAGCACATCCGATATGTGTCACCAAGACACCTACAGTGAGCTGCAAATAAGTGGATTATATTTTAAAAAGAAATGAAGTAAAGTCATATCTGTAGTATGAATTAACAAGAAATAAATTAATGTATTCAATCTTAAAATATTGAAGATCAGATTATTTATTGTCTTGGCTTTAAAGGAAATATTGCACAAAAAAATTAACAAAAACTGTGTGGGTCTATTGAAAATGGAAGTAGCGTTGCAGGAAGAGCTCATCTTGTTTCCTTTCTTGTTCTTTATCTTCCTGGACAAGGCTTGTACAGTATCCAGATTTGGCACCAGGTGCTACATCTGTGCTTTCTGAGAATGGTGTTTTTTCATGCTTCATCATGCTGTGCTCTACATCAGGCACTGGTGCAGTTTACTAGATCTGAAGTTACATCAGTAGTATGCTCAATACAGGCTCAGGTGGAGGAGCTGCATTACCTTTATTAGAGAGGCTGAGTTTCAAATTGATCAATAAATTAGTGCAACTTTATGAATGCTGAACCTGACTTCTATTACCAGACGCAGCAAAGATCACAAGCTATTTTTAGTGACCAAAAGAGCATAATTTATTGAACAAGTGGTTTACAAATGTCATTGTCACTTCTACTGAATTCATAGGAGAGACATGTGAAGCTCAACAAGGTGGGAGACCATCCATTATCCAACCCGCCATATATCCTAACTACAGGGTCACAGGGGTTACTGGAGCTAATCCCAGCCAACACAGGGCAAAAGGCAGGAAACAAACCCTGGGCAGGGCACACACACACACACACACACCAAGCACACTCTACGGACAATTTAGAATCGCCAGTGCATCAAACCTGCATGTCTTTGGACTGTTGGAAGAAACCGGAGCGCCCGGAGGAAACCCACGCAGACAGAGGGAGAACATGAAAACTCCACGCAGGGAGGACCTGGGAAGCGAACCCGGGACTCCTAACGGCAAGGCAGCAGCGCTACCCACTGCACCACAATGCCAACCAGGTGGGAGACCCTTGGAGAAAAAAATATTCTAAAAGAGTTGCCCAGTAGGATATGGAGAGTCTTGCTGGAATATGGTGACCTGTGCTATCCTACATGATAGTCAGAAGAACAAGTGACTGAAAAGTAAGTGAGTGAAACAAATCTGTTAACAAAATATGCATGTACTATTTTCTCTGATTTAGAAAGTCTTTGGTCCATTTTCAGCTAGCTGAAGAGGAGAGACAGGAAAGGACAGGAATTGTGTATTTATTTGTTTGGGAATTTTTTTCTCTTTTTTCATTTTTATTCAAACACATGTGAATGGATAAACATGTTTTTCAGATAATTCACTAAACTCCAGCTTTTGAGATAATTGCTGGTTTTGACATCACTTGGTTTTAATAAAGAACTGTCTGTTTTGTACCATCTTATCTGTGTCTCTCTTACTCACCCTAGTCTATCCTTGTTATGACTAGTAGATGCCCCCTGGTTAGTTCACTGTAAGGTATGTGGTGGGCATGAGACGTCACACGTCCCAGTTACTCAGCCATCAATGTCAAAAAAGCCTTCCGTGTGTCTGTCTCGTTCTCTCTTTACATATATACAGATTTGTTGGTTGGGCTCATGTTAGACTCATGTTCTGCCTTGGTTTAAACTGGTAAGTTCAATAGATTTTTGTGCAGTTTTCTCAATTTTTATTTATTTGATTTCTGTTTTTTATGCATTTGCTTTTAATGGATAAATCACCTATTGCCATAGCCAATCTGTCTGTCTGTCCATCTGTTTGTTTGGGCCCCTGTTAATGAATTTTGTGAAACGTGGCACACTTATTCCCCATGGAAATACGTCAATACAGTTGAATTTCCATTTCTATATCCTGAACAAATTGAGCAACACTGTTGTAAAATTTCAAAATCTCCCATTGAAAAACACTGGCAAATTTGTAAACTTGGCAATATTAAAATGAAAAAAAATTCTAAAAGACGTTAGCAACAGATTAGCTTACTGTTTCAATCCTACCTTGACAACAGTTACACTAACTTCTATATTATTTATATTTTCCTTTTTTTACCTTCGATAGCCACTAGTGACTGCAAACAGATCCCCAATAGAAGATAATAAAACAATAGCAGCTTATACTATATACAGTACATTATATAGTACAGTACAATATACACATAGATTAAAGTTGGAACACAATAACTGAAAAGGAGGAAAATTAAAATACTAAGAAATAACTGATGAAAAAATCATGGAATTTAAATAATAATAGTAATAATGTGAATTGAATCATACTAAAGATAGATATAGTGTGGCAATCAAACAAAGAGAATATATATATAGGGCTGTAGGGCTTTCTTGATGAAATCATGCAGATGAGAGCAGAATTATGTTGAGCAGAGCATCCTACAATCCAGAAACAGGAAAGGAACTGATTAGTGATCTTGACTGATAATTGGTAGCTGTCATAGTAGACAATAATCTTCGTAGATTTTATTGTTTGAAACTCATTTATTAGTTATGTGGTATCAAACTCTGGTCCTAGAGGGCCACAGTGGCGGCAGGTTTTCATTCTAATCCTTTTTTTAATTGGTGACTTATTTTGGCTGCTAATTAACTCCTTTACGTTCATTTTAATTGACTTGTTTTTTGAGATTTGTTCCCCTATATTGCTTCATTTCTTTCCTTAAATGGCCAATTTCACTCCAACCAGTTGCTTAATTAGGCATGGCATCTTGTTAAATAAACTTGTTCCTTAATTCCATGACTTGTTGCTGCTCTCATTGTGCAATAGCAGACATTGATTTTCTCTTTTCCAAGAACACTGCTATAATGTTTAAGGGACCTGAGGAGATCAGCATTCCTAGGACCTTCTTATTTGATTATTTTCAGATATTGTATGAGGGATGAAGTTTGCCGGTCATGCGTTTGTTCATTTTGTATCTCATTACTATTTCTCTGCTAATTAAGGAAAAAGAAACAATGAAGTAGTCTGAGTCTTCAAGAACAAGTCAATTAAAATTAATTCAAAAGAATTACCTGCAAAAGCAGCTCACTACAGTAATTAAGAAAAGGGTTAAAATGAAAACCTTCGGCCACTGCGGCGATCCAGGACCGGAGTTTGAGACCACTGATATAAATACAATAGTGGTGTGAATCAACATTACCCTTAAAATTGAAAAAAAGAGAAAATCAAGAAATCTTTTTTTCTTCTCTAAACACTGCAGGTGTTGGTTGGTTTCTGTTTTTTTTTTTTTTTAATGTGGCTTTGATTTGTCCCATTGCTTTGGTTCTCCAATATATTGTTTGATGTTCTGATCAGACCTTTGCCTAGCACTGACTGTGATTTTGGTTCATGATATTATGTCCTGTTCATAGACACTCTCACTACAGTTGCATGTAGTAAAATAATATGGCCCATAGTTTTTCTGTATGAATAGAATTTGAAGAATTATTAACAACACTGACCAAAACTTCCAGAATAGGAATATTCACAAAGGAAATAAATTAAGATGTGGATCACATTTATTAATGTAGTTATTAAAAAGGGTTTAATGAGTTAAGAGTCTTCATTACAAAAATACCTTGCAATGATATGCTCCAGAAAAATATTCTCAGAGCAATAAATTCATTGTTTTTCAAAATTAGAACCTTACAGATTAGCAGTACTGGAAATAAGGGGTGCATCTGTGTGCTGACAAAAAAGATGATTATTGAATACAAAGAAATACAAAGTGGGCGGCACGGTGGCGCAGTGGTAGCGCTGCTGCCTCGCAGTTAGGAGATCCGGGTTCACTTCCCGGGTCCTCCCTGCGTGGAGTTTGCATGTTCTCCCCGTGTCTGTGTGGGTTTCCTCTGGGTGCTCCGGTTTCCTCCCACAATCCAAAGACATGCAGGTTAGGTGGATTGGCGATTCTAAATTGGCCCTAGTGTGTGCTTGGTGTGTGGGTGTGTTTGTGTGTGTCCTGTGGTGGGTTGGCACCCTGCCCAGGATTGGTTTCTGCCTTGTGCCCTGTGTTGGCTGGGATTGGCTCCAGCAGACCCCCGTGACCCTGTATTCGGATTCAGCGGGTTAGAAAATGGATGGATGGAAGAAATACAAAGCAATTCAAATTTAGGGAAATATTAGTGAGTTTATAGATGAAGCCAATAAATATAAATACTAAGCAGAAGATCATAACAGTATTAACAGCAGTATGTTGAGCAGCACTTTGTGGAATACTGGTACTGTATATAATGTTTCTACATCCATGGTAGAAACGATGAAACCCTTGTCATGGGAAATTTCTTGTAAGGGGCTCATAAAGTGAGTAGAATCTTAAGAGCTACAAAACACGATAAAAGGAGCTATGTATAAATCAATAAACTGTGCAAGTGCTTGTAGAATACAATTATTAGCAAAAACTGTAGGTCTGCCAGGGGTATTATTATGACTCGTATGTATCTTTGGTTATAAGCAAAAAAATAGGTAAACAGGGATGTGAACTGAATAAACGTTTCTCTCTGTTAGCATCAATTAATTCAACAGAATACGCATGATTTCTAATAGTGGTGATTACAGCAGTAATGTAAGGGGTGGGGTCCTTCCTTAAGAATTCGTAACAAGAGGAAACATTCAATTCTCTTAAGCCTTCATTAATGTAAGCAGAGTTGTTCATAACTAATATAGCTCCCCCTTTATTTGCAGGTCTTAGTAACATCAGAATCAAGGGATAAGCTGAATAAAGCACTACGTTCATTACGAGGCTTCTTTTTACACAAGGATAGGGAATAAAAGTGGATTTAAAAGGGAGTCCAGGTGCTTGTAATATTTTTTGTTTTTTAAAGAAGGCACATAAACTAACCTTTCTGAACACTTAAAAAACTCAATAAGTGTTTTCAAAGGACTATATCTATGGGTAGGGACAAAGTAAAGACCATCAGAAAGGGGGCAATATCAAGGGAGAATTTTAAAAAATCATTTACATTTTGCTTCTTCAAAGTAATTTGCAGGTTGCCATTGAATGCTGTGATGTAGTAGCCATAGTGGTGGAGCTACAACGAGAGGGGTCTGTAGGACTCAAGCCATACTCCTTTCGATGGCAGAGACACTCAAGTCCTCCATGCTTTCTTCTGTAATCCTTGTAAACCTTACACATACCAGAATCTTCTCACAAAACACAACGGAAGTATTACTGTGTTTTTTGCTCCATAAGACGCACTTTTTTCCCCAAAAGAAGGGTGGAAATGTCTGTGCGTCTTATGTAGCGAATATTGTGTCTCAGACCATGATATATATTGCCTGACAAAAGTTGACATCCAGGGGTAGATGGCGGCAATCAGCTGTTAATGGCGACAAAACTCACTGTTATGTTACAGGCATTCCCTCTCTGCTTGGAGGAATGTTAGACTCTTTAACTTGGCATCTAATCCTTGTGTGTGCATGAGTTACAAAATTTAAACAAATGCAAGATGGCATCGACATCTCATGAGCGAGTGAAGCGAGTGCAGAAAACAAAATACTCAGCAGACGATGTTTTGCACATTATCGCTGAGTCGGACTGTGATTTTTCACAATCTGATTTTGTTGGGAGTGATCAGGAGATCGAGCAAGAGGGTGAGGAACTGGCATCAGCTGATCGGACACCAGCCGATGCACCTATGGTAAGGTTCGTGTGGGACCTAGACATTGAGCCATGGGATCCAAACTGACTACCGGACTCCACAAGACAGCATGGCTTGCTGTTAGACTCGACAGATTACCAGCTGCTGGACTACTGCAGGCTGTTCTTTCCTGAGGTTGCCTTTCAGCTACTGTCAGACAAGACAAACAGGTATGCAGAGCAATTTGCACTGCATTCTCGTTTTTCAAAGTGGAAACCCACAACAAAAGATGAGATGAAGGGCTTTGTGGCATTACAAATAGAGATGGGACTGGACTGGTGATATAACTTCAGGGAGCATTGGACCAAACGTGCTTTGTCCCCTTGGTGGTTTAGGACAGGTTATGCCACGTGATAGGTATGTGCTGCAACTGAGCATCATAAATTCTGACACTAGCGATGAGGAGTTCTTGGGGTTTCCAGAAAACTAGAAGAGTGCTTGAACCTTAAAGTCTTTCCTCATTTGTTAATGACAGTGATGGTGGTTCTTAATACCGCTGTTGACTTTACATGGTTGAAATATTATTCTGCTATATTTTATTAAATATATTAGTACACCATTTGGTTCAGAATATTTTTTTTTCTTGTTTTCCTCCTCTAAACCTAGGTGCGTCTTAAGGAGCGAAAAATACGGTAATTAGTGCGAAGGTAGATTCAATAAATGGGTGGTGGGAAGAAGCTCTGTATAACTAGGAGACATAAAAGATATTCCTGCTTGTCGTGTAATTTTTATCTTTTCAAAAGCTTCTAAGTTTATATTTTGCTGTTATGTATCAGAACCATAAGATATTTTGAATTAAATTGGTATCTTGCATTTTTGCAATATATGGTATGTATTTTTCCAACTTTAGCATCTCTTTAAACTTCTATCTGGACAAAGCTGTTTTTTTGTGTTTCATTACTCTCTATCTGATTGGGAAATGCCACTCATCTTGGTACTCTTACACCAAAATAAAGTAATTTTTTACTTAAATAAACAAGAATATTTAAACAGAACACAGGATTTACTGCAAGGGCGGCACGGTGGCGCAGTGGTAGCGCTGCTGCCTCGCAGTTAGGAGACCTGGGTATACATCCTGGGTCCTCCCTGCGTGGAGTTTGCATGTTCTCCCCATGTCTGCGTGGGTTTCCTCCCACAGTCCAAAGACATGCAGGTTAGGTGGATTGGCGATTCTAAAATTGGCCTGTTTGTGTGTGTCCTGCGATGGGTTGGCACCCTGCCCAGGATTGGTTCCTACCTTGTGCCCTGTCCTGTGTTGGCTGGGATTGGCTCCAGCAGACCCCTCGTGACCCTGTGTTCAGATTCAGTGGGTTAGAAAATGGATGGATGGATTTACTGCTGATAAAAACAGTTACAGAAAAGACAAAAATAAGCATTGGTTATATGCAGTGCATTCAGAAAATATTCAGACTCCTTTGCTCTCTACACACTTTATCATGTTGTTGATTAAAAATAAATGGATACCATTGCCATTGTTGCCCATCAATCTACACTCAATAACCTATTGAAAAGATGCTTTTTAAAAAAAAAATTTCAGATTTATTAAAAATCAAAAACTGAAATCTGTCATTCATAAAAGTATTCAACTCTTTGCTGTGGCACTCCAAATTGGGGTCAAATGCTTTAATTATCCTTGAGCTATTTCTAGAACTTCAGTAGAGTCCATCTGTGGCAAACTGGATGGATTGGATATCATTAAAAGGGGCATACACCTGTGTAAATAAAACCCAACAACTGTCACTGCATATCAGGACTAAAACCGAGCCATGAAGACTAAGGGACTTTCTGTACATGTCCTCGATAAAACTGTGGTGAGGCAAAGGTCAGGTCAAAGGTATAACATTGGATCTAAATCTTTCATTCTCCAGCAGCACAGAGACCTCAATAATTGTGAAATGGAAGAAGTTTCATACAACCAGTACTCTGGCCAAACTGAGCAACATGGCAAAAAGGACTTTATTTAGGGATGTGAGTAAAATCTAATGGTCACTCTACTGGAGCTTCAGCAGTCCTCTGCTGTGATGGAAGAATCTGTCAGAAGGACAAGCATCTCAGCATCCCTACATCCATCAGGCGTTTATGTTAGGAAGGCTAGATGGAAGACAGTTTTCAGTAAAAGACGGCCCACATGGACTTTGCTTCTGGACAGGCACTGCCCATTGCCTGCCTAATACCATCCCTATGATGAGCATGGTGGTGGCAGCATCATGCTGTGGGGATGTTTCTCAGTAGCAAGGATAGAGAGAGTGGTTAGAATTTAGGGAAGGATGAATGAAGACAAATACAGAGAGGTACTTGAAGAAAAATTGCTCAAGAGTACACACTAGGTGACAGTTCACCTTTCAGCATGATGATGAGCTGAGTTATACAAACGAGACAACGCTGGAGTGGTTTTGGGACAAATTTCTGATTGTCCTTAAGTGTCCCAGCCAAAGCCCAGATGTAAACCCCTAATAACATGTGTAGAAAGACCTGAAGATGGCAGTTTATAGACTATTTTCATCCAGCCTAATGAAGTTTGAGAGGATCTGCCAAGAAAAATAGGACAAACTTCCCAAATGCTCATTGGGAAAAACATCAGAGAGAATGGCAGAAACGATTCACTCTTCTCACATGACTGTCCTGCACAACAAACATATATGATACTGCAGAATGCACAGGAGGGGAAGAACAGACAGCTGCTGATAAGTTTCCAGAAATGTGACTGTGTTTGACATTGTCTATGCCTTTCTGTTACGACCTGATCAGAGTTTTTCTTTTGTTCCCTCTCCTGTCAATTGGTCATATCTCAACTAAAGCAATAGTGGACTTAAAACATCAGGATCTGTTAATGTAATCAGTTTTAAATTGTTCTGTTTTGCGGTATGTTTGTTCTATTCTATATTTTTTTATGTGCATAACATCTTTTTGTAAAAATATATGCATTTGTGTTTTAGCTATAAACTTGTTATAATACTCTGAGCCTGTACTCAGTGAAAAGTATGATACAAAAACAACTTTACTTGAATTCATTTGACTAAGCTTCTTATTTTTCCACTCTGTGGCTGGACTAACAAGCACATGGTTATAGGTTTGAATCTAGAAGAGGGAAACATCAACGGCAGTCAAGGCAAACCTGTTCTATTATTCTGCTTCTATAGGTATGCGATCAGTTCTGTCTTGTTGACAACAGATGTTAAAATGTATGAAACCTTATGTATCTGTAATAAATACATTGATCCCTCGCTATATCACGCTTCAACTTTCTGCGGCTTCACTTCATCGCAGATTTTAAATGTAAGCATATCTAAATATATATCACGGATTTTTCGCTGGTTCGTGGATTTCTGCGGACAATGGGTCTTTTAATTTATGGTACATGCTTCCTCAGTTTGTTTGCCCAGTTAATTTCATACAAGGGACGCTATTGGCAGATGGCTTAGAAGCTACCCAATCAGAGCATGTATTACATATTAAATAAAACTCCTCAATGATATACGATATGATTTCAGCGCGGTGCTTGATTGTTTGCTTTTCTCTGTCTCTCTCACCCTCTCTGACATTCTCTGTGCCTGACGGAGAGGGTGTGAGCAGAGGGGCTGTTTGCACAGAGGCTGTTTGCCTAGAGGATACGGACGCTCCTCTACAAAATGCTGCTTTATCGCGGTGCTTCGGCACGTATTGATTTTTTTATTGTTTGCTTTTATCTCGCTCGCTCTCTCTGACATTCTCTGCTCCTGACACGCATTCTTTGAAGAGGAAGATATGTTTGCATTCTTTTAATTTTGAGAAAGAACTGTCATCTCTGTCTTGTCATGGAGGACAGTTTAAACTTTTGACTAAAGGGTGTTATTTCATGTCTAGAGGGCTCTAATAATGTTGGGAGAGTAATAATAAACAGTGTGGGAGAGTTTATAAGGGCTTAAAATATATAAAAATAACCATACAAACATATGGTTTCTACTTCGTGGATTTTCATCTATCATGGGGGGTTCTGGAACGCAACCCCCGCGATCGAGGAGGGATTACTGCATACAACACCTTGAAATGGTGAATGTGAAAAGTGTTAAGCGTCAATGTCAGTTAACTGTAAGAGGTCTGTGATTTAGTAACTCTGTTCCTCATAAAACGGATTTCTCGGACACCCCTTACCTACTGTATATGGATTTTCTCTGAGGCTTTTGAAAGTTTCCTAACTGTACTCTTTTATGTAAATTAATAGAAATCTGCTTCTACAAGAAATATATTTTATATAATACTGTATATTGTACCAGTATTCCATTTAAGAGTTTTCTTCCTAATAAAGGAGTAAACGTTTTCTCACAAAATTATATGCTAGAAAGCATCTTCAAAGACAATCAAAATCTATACACTTTTTAAAATGTAATCTCAAACAGACTTAAATAAGAAGTTTTAATTGCATACACAAATTCTAACTCTCATTCACAAGAGCCTGATAGTTTTAAGGCAGATATCTTTTAATAAAAGTGACTTTGAAATTTAAACAAAGCAACAGTAGTATCATGAGAACAAAAGACAACAGCTCAGTGTGGTAAGATAGTCGTGTGGTTAGTACAGCTGCCAGACAGCTTTACGGACTGAAATGTCTTTTCTCTTTTGTCAGACTTATTATTTTCTTTTTTTTTTGTTTGTTTTCCTGCTACATACCAAAGATGCATGTTAAGTTAATTAACTGTTCTGAATTGGCCTGATATGCTTAAGTATGGATTTAAAAAATAAAGTACTTTGTGATGTTATGGTGTCCTGTCTAGTATTAGTTCAGTGGCACTAGAAAATAAACAGATTAATAATGTAAAGCTTATAATTCTATGTATCTCAGAAATGTCATTACAAAAACTTGGATGCATCAGAATGGACAACCATTTTGATTTTCTTTAATTTCCTGGTGAGGGTTACTTTTAAAAAGAAACATCCAGCCATTCATTTTTCTTTATACCCACAGCTTTCTTTTCAATGTCATTGAGAGCAGACCTTATTGTGGTGGAACATTACAGGTCACGCTCGCTAGCTCTAAGACAGATTTTGAATCACCAATCAGCCTTAAAGCAGGTTTTGAACTGTAGAAGGAAACCGGTGACCTTAACACAACTTGCATGATCATGGGGAGAAAGTGCAAACCCTGCAAAGAACTCAGTCCCATTTAAAGAAAAAGATTATAATTTGTATGAATTTAAATCACAAATTTATATTAATATTTGATGCATAAATACCTGAAGTATCGTAATACAGAATCTAATATAAGATGTCTGATTAGTTAGACTACCAAACACCTAGGGTCTCTGATTTATTCAGCACCAACAAAAAGATAAAGATGATGTAAAAAAATGAACTTTTAAAGTAAGTTACTCTTCTTTCAACTTAATTTGTTGATCAATTTATTGCCTACAACTTTAAGAGGTGGCTTTTGAGTTCTCATCTCAACAGGTTTATTAGGGTGAATTAAAACCCTCTTAAAATGACAACAATTTAAAATCAAGAGTATGATATCCTAAAAACAGTACAAGAAAGACAAATGTAAATAATAAAATATGCACTTTAAAGCATTTTTTTCACTCTTTCAGTCTGGCTAGTGGTTGTGTATTTTTAAACTAGTGCGGGTGCCAAGTCAAAGTTTCTTTCCATTGCACTTGTTTTACAACTACAGCATATAATAACAACCCAGGTATTCAATACACATGCAATAAATTTCTTGTCTAGCTTATATATAACCTTTCAAAACACTAATTTGTCTCAGAAGAATAACACTTAAAGTGCTAGCATTACTTAGTGTGTGTTTCTTCCCTTTTACATTCTTTTGTTTGATTACTTTTAGACATTCTGCATGATCACGACTACTTAATGGCATAATTAATGACTTGCTATGTGGCA
Organism: Polypterus senegalus; assembly: GCF_016835505.1. Taxonomy (NCBI): domain Eukaryota; kingdom Metazoa; phylum Chordata; class Cladistia; order Polypteriformes; family Polypteridae; genus Polypterus; species Polypterus senegalus. The sequence continues at coordinate 43,703,743 of NC_053168.1, forward strand.
AAGGCCCTCGATTCTTCTCTGTTCCTCCTTTAAATCTCAGTACTGGCACATACCCTGTAACCCAGCTGAGGCATTTTATAGTTCGCAGATTTTAGTGTGGCGCTTTGCTAATGCATATTTGAGCTGAAAATGTACCTAAATGTTTCTAGTTCCTGAAAAAAATGTATATCAGTTATAAATGAGTTTCATATATATGTGTTGACAACATTAATTTATTTGTACTTTTTGGAGTGTGTCGAACTGATTTGCAGTTATAGATGCTTTACCAGAAAAGAAATTGAGCCACAATTCACCACTCACAATCTTAAAAACATTTTAAACAGCCTTTCTATCCAAAACACTTAAAAATTCTATATCTAACCAAGTCTCTTCCTCCCTTCTAATTCCAGTCAGTCAGGGTTCAGGATGAGCCTTTCCCTTGAGACAGCAATTCTCACTGTTGCAGACACATTATAGCTGGTTAGAGCTACCAACATGTCATTTTTGTGTTGTTAATATGATTATTTTCTTGTAGCACAGGTTTGTACTATTACATGTCACTTAATGGTATAAAACTAGCTTTATGTATTTTGATACCCAATAGAGTTCTCACCACTCAACACTCCACCTTAAAAATAATCAACTTTCAAAACTTGGGAAAAACAATAAATATCAGTGGAAACCTGTGTTGACGTGCCCTCTAATGGAGAAAGACATCTCAAAGGAACAATGCAACATCCTTTTTAAGAAACTGAATTACATACATTATTCAGAAATGAGTGTTAGAAAAAGTGTAACTGGATACTAAAAACTAAATGGGATAATGTAGAACAGCATATGTGAGTCTGAAACAACAGTGAGTCTTCTCTCTGTTAATAGATACATCAGTTGTCCACAGGAATTTAAATTCAGTTGATTTTTAAAGTTGTTTTTTTTTTTTTTATTTCAGTGTCAGATTTGAAAATCGAGGTCTTAGAAATCTCCATCCCAGACAATGTAGAATTTGCTCATACTCTTACCACCCTGTGTGCACTCAAAAGAACATCTCTAAGTACGAGAGTAACCGGACCCACTACTATGAGGGACAATATGATGTATTTTTTATTCATTCCATGCAATTTGAATATGTAAGGTTTTTAATATCTTGAAAGTGGTATTCTGTCAATAATTTACGGACAACTGTTGCAAACCAAGTAGTAATATGCAGCAGTATTTTGCTTGGCTATTTATTAAAAAGCACGTGTTCTGAGCAAGTTCATTACTGCTAGAGCAGTTATGATGACCGAGCTTCTAAATCAGTGTCTGTCATCCAAGTCAAACTATTGCCCATGCAACTGAAATGAAAGGTTAGAACAAAGGGGTCTGATTTTTGAGTTTTTATTCTTAATTCATGGTTCAGGGTATTCACCCATCCAACATCAAATCTGCATAATCCAATTCAGAGTTGCGGGTGCTAAAGTGTCAGAAGCATCAGGTACTAGTCAAAAATCAGCCATTTCCGAGCAAGATGACAGTCCTTCACATAGCATACTCTTAATCACATGCCAAATTATGGTGCGGTTTGTCCTTTTAAAGTGATTGGAATAGAAGGGGCAACACTACTTGGGTAAAAGTGAAAACAATGTCACTAGCTCTTGCAATTGTCTTCCTCCGGTCTATGAACAAAGAGGATCCAATTGTTACCATCAATGTTTCCTCACTTTCATTCATTAATTTTCCACATAAAATTGTACTAAAGTGAAGCATTTTTTTTTAAGATTTTGTCTCTTTTTACAGCTTACAATGAGTCTGAAGGGTACATGAAACCACAGGCGATGGAAAAAGCCTTAAAACTTGCCAAATATGTCCACTTTGAAAAAGCAAACATAATGATTTAAGAAAACGTGATTTGCGCGTTTAGGAGGCATTTTTGTGAAAACAAAAAAAAACATATTTGTCTTGAGGTAAGAGTACATTTCTTGTTCGCTTGTTTGCTTTCAGCTTTGTGAGTAGAGATTAGACCAATATAGGGAAGGTGATCAGCACAAAATATACATTGTGTGCCTGGTCGTTGTTTCAGTAAATAATAATTTATTTGTCTAAATCCTGAAAGAAAATGTACCCGTAAGTAGGGAGGGCAGATTGATACCACAGTAATCGATACTTCGATACTCAAACTGTACTGTATCGAATACCATTCAAAAATATTGATTACTACTTTTTTTCTGTAAGATACAGTAGCAGATTTCTTGCAAAGACATGTATTAACACACTTTCCATGCTCACGTACTGAAATGAGAAGATGCTCTGTGACACAATAGCGCCATAAACTCATGTCCTTTGTGCAAGAGAAGACTGGAAGCAAATTTCAGACCAAGACCATAGACTTGTATGCTGCTACTTTTTACAGATGGAAAAGAATACAGCAACCTGATACAGTATTTGTGAGAAGAATTAGAAGTCCAGTGGCAAAACAAGCAGCCCATTTAAACATTTAAAAAGTACACGTTGTTCAATAGAAAGATGTTTGTAAAACATGAAAGTGATGCAAATCTGAAGCCCAGCGATTTAGCTGCAATCAGTGCAAGATAAAAGATGTTGCAGGAGAGTTTTCAAAGAGGCACGAGACATCACTGAGGTAACTCTGCCGCTAGCAGGATTAAGTACAAGGGGGTTTACTGAAGACTTTTCAGTTGAGTAAAACATTTTACCGTTTACCACTCATTAATACTTATGAAATGTAAAGGCCGTTGTTCGCATAATGGAGCACACATAATAGTGAAGCATAACTGTCAGAGCATTTTGTCACGAGTTCTGTCCATTTTGTTTTTTCTGCTAATTAAAACAAAGGATACAGTACAACCAATATACATTAAATAAGAATGTTAAATAGTCTTAAAACTATGCAAAATACTCAAGATCTATGTTTTATTTGAAGATGAATACTTTCACTGAAAGTAGTTTTACTTTCCGAAAAAATAAATGCCTGAGTAAATATTAATACAAATATTATTTTTAAAGTTAAGTGGATTTAAAAGTTCTTTAATTGCATTAGTAACAGCATGTAGTGTCATAAAACATACTTTTCTGCTTAATTTTGTTTTGTTAAAATTGTATTTTACCTGTGTCCTCCGACAGTCCAAAGACACTGAGGTTAGGTGGACTGACAATGTTAAATTAGCCTTATATATTTGTGTGTGTGTGTGTATTCCTTTCCTGCCTTTTACCCGCAAAGGCAAAATAAGATTAAGTGTAAAAATGCCAGCATTATTTTTTCTAAATACAAATTTGAAACTTAACTAAATGTAAAGCTAATATGACAAAATCTCTCTCGGTAAAACAGAAGGGCAGAATATAATAAAACATACAAATGTGGGAATATCCACCCATCCATTATCCAACTCGCTATATCCGAACTACAGGGTCACGGGGGTCTGCCGGAGCCAATCCCAGCCAACACAGGGCACAAGGCAGGAAATAAACACCGGGCACGCCGCCAGCCCACCGCAGATGTGGGAATATTATTTTTTTGTAAATGTTAGTGTTCTAAGGGGATCCATTTAAGTACATTTGTGAAGTGATTGCCTGCTTTACATGTATTAGGGTTATTAGGTTAATTTGAAAACAAATTCCTATGCTTTATAAAAAATACTCAGTATCGTTATCAGAAATCTGACACATAAAATACTTGTATCGGAATCAATTTTTTAAAAACAGTGGTATCGCCCATCCCTACCTGTAAGAAATTGATTTTAAAAATGAAAATAGCATGTTTGGCATTCACAAAATGAACTACAGGAAACCCCACCCCTGACTGGTGAAAGGTGGCATGGAGGTAGAGACAATCGGAGAGATGAGGTCTAGAGACATTTTTCTTTTAAAATGGTCAAATCTCCCAAATAGTTTGTTTACTTTTTTTATTAATTTCTGAAGCGATGTTGATACACTGTTTATCAATATTTGTGCAATCTCAAGATATGGATTAAGATCCAATAACATTCTTGCCTTGAAATATCAATGCATTTGTTAAGTTTGAGCCTTATTTTCATGTTTGGACCAGTGTACCCTTGAGCCCAATTGTAAGCTGCAAGAACAGACAAGGCACTTTTAAATTGATGAACAAAATGCTCCACTTTACAGTCTTATGTGGCAAATTAATATATGCCATGTTTGTGAAAAATAACTTGGTCTCTTAAAAAACAATCCCATGTAATCTTTGTGCTAAATGCAACTCTGCCTTTGGCTACGTGCTCTATATCATTCTAAGTTATATTCACAATAAATATATTTAATTAAGGTGTTGCATAACATTAATTTATTTCTAAGCTGGGGCAGTTTTATCAGAATTTTATTCCTGTACAGGAAGGATTAAACATTAACCTGGACAAGCAGCTGAGGTTCCCAGGAGCTGAATACCACCCTTACAACTCTCATTCCAGACACGATCATCTTCTCAGAGGTTGCTAAGTAAATGGTCATAGTGGAGCTCACCCTGTGAAGAGCACTTGGAGGAAGCCAATAAGTGGAAATGTGCAAAGTACAAGGATCTGATAGAACATTATTAGAGGCAAGGTTGGCAAACATACTACGAGGTGGGCTGTCAGGCATTTGCAGGGCACTCACTGTGCAAAGCTTAAACATTGCTGGTCATCACAAGAGAGGTGAAGAGGAAGGCCTGCGGATCATTTACTGAAGCCACAAGGAGAGTCACTAGTTTGCTGTGGAATAAGGGGGCAGATCCATGGTCAGTTGCTGCTGGGATGGATGTTGGGACTTGTTCAACCCAGGCCGGGTGAGCGTGTCTGATGTTGTAAGAGTCAGAACAGCTGCTGACCCCAAGTTAAAGCACTGAAGATGCACCCCACCACATCCATAGCATGTTTAGAATTTCACTAAATTTTTTACATGTAAGCATATTAACCCAATTAAACACTTACACTAAAATTATAAAATAATTCACAAAAACTAACTACTAATATATTTTTTATATCATCAAGATATTTTTTTATATCTACAAGGCTTCCTTTACTCTGAACAGCTGTGATTTTTTTGCAAAACACTGTAAGATCTATGAAGTAATGAAAAAAGACATTTTGTTGGGTTCAATATTGGAAACATAATGTAAAATATGAATTCATACACTGTATGCACAGCACAATAAAAAAATGTAATGTATTTTTATGTTAACATGCTCTTTGAATTAGGTGAATATTTTTCTTCCCATTAAGTCAATATTATTATCATAGTTATTTCATTTTTAAGGTTGTATTTGCGTGCCTTACTATCTATACCTTATTAGCACAAGATACACTTTTCTAATTGTCATTTTTGCACTTAATTGCTCCCTGAGGGTAATTGCCACATTTTTCTTTTTAGCTTTCGTGTATCAAGACACTGAGATAGACACATTGCTAAAAGGATTGGTATGCTATTATGATTAAATTATTTCAAACCTGTTGTGCTCCTCAGTTTTATACTCATTTTGTTAAGATAAAAATTATCATCATTATTTTATTGTGTAAAACCAAAGGCAATCAAAATGTGATAAGCTGTCATAATGTACAAATTTTACCATTTCTGGCCAATTATTAAAATGGAATTATACACTTTACAGGTAATGGTTACATATATCTTACATGTTTAAGATGATTCTTTAAAATCCCCCTCACCCATTTCCTTTCATTGAAACTGAGTGATTGTGAAACAGATCAAAAAGAAGTGTAGGCATTAACGTCACAATATTATTTCTGTTTTTGCTGGCTGTGATACCGAGTCCAGAATTATGACTATTATTAGTAGTGACTTTTAATAAACATCATAACTGGATATTCCCCTTGTATCAGATCTGAATCAGGGATGGCTGACCTAGATGTTAATAGCATATACTCTCAGGGAGAGCAAATATAAGCCATTCCAAAGCTTGCACTGTTGTCTGTTAAGCAGTTTTCCCTTTATTTTCAATTCTTTGGGTTTATTTTAAAATATAATCTCCAAATATACATTTTAAACAAAAGCCTAAATTAATTCATAAACACATTCATATTTCAAATATACCATTACTGAATAGGTTTACATCATACAAATAAAAAAACTCATTCACCCTGGGCCATTCCTAGAAGGGTATGGGGACTTGAGGCAACTCTGCCAATGTGGGGCCCCTCTATTAGTGCCCTTTTTACATATTGTTTGTATATATGTGAAATTAAAATCAGAATATTTTTCAATTTTATTTTCAATTTGAGTCACACCTAAGCTATAGAAATAATTGAAAATTGTCATTTTTATGTATTACAGCATTTATCAAGAAAAGCAATATTTTTTTGGTCATGAAACACATTAAATGATGAAATACTATCAGCACAGATGACTTCTCATTCTGTGACTTTATTATTGGTCATTGTTTTACAGACCTGTATAATGAAGCAGCTGCAAATGAGTACATATGCAGCGCACAATTTTAAATGCAACTGCAAGAATTATTACATTAACCAGAAGATATAAATATAATTCCAGTTCTCGTGTCTTTACACTGGCTTCCAGTGAAATTTAGGGCTGATGTCAAAATTCTCCTTTGAACTTATTCTGTAGAGCTTTAAACGGCCAAGGCCCTGCTTACTTATCTGCACTTATCATTACTTACAAACTAGTGCGCCCATTAAGATCTCAAGATGCCGGTCTACTTAAGATTGCAAGGATTAATAAATGACAGTAAAAGGTTGAGCTTTTAGTTCCATGGTCTGCCTGCTAATATAAGAGATGCCCAGGAAAGTTTCAGCTATTATATTCAGGCTAAAGACTCACTAGCATACCCTGACTAAAGCTGCTGATTAGCTGTTAATACTGCATTTCTGTTTGTTAGTCATTAGTACAGAATAATAAATATCACAATACTTTTACACTGTTACTAACCCTCCTCTATTCTGTTTCTCTTCAGCATCTGGATGTGGCACTTGGTGCCGCTAATCTACTGCCAGGCTGTTCTCCTGCATATGGAAAAGATCTTGGATAAAGGAGCATTGGAATCATCAGATAGAAAGATTCTATCATCAGATTGGATGGTCAGCACAGACTCTGCTATAAAAAATCCAAAAGTGGGCAGACGGCCAGTTAACTGAGGTCTCCAGGACTGTGATTTTATTTTTGACTTTCTCTTGCACGATTTTAATCTCCCCCCATTGTCAATTGGCCATAGTTCATCAATTAATTACTGGACAGATATTGTAGGCTTCCATTTATGTTTAATCAGTTTCTACCTTGTTTGTTGTATGTTTTCACAAATCTGCATTTATATGTGTACCAGTTCTATATTTAGTAATTACTATAATGCATAATTGTATTTTAACTAAGAATTGTTCACAGTGTTGTGCACATGCACTCAAGTGAAGAGCCCTAGACAAAAAATAATTAGTAGTTGTAACTAAGTTGTACCTAACCAGCCTTGTCAGAAATAAGGCTAACAAAATATGTAGGCTGTTAAACAATAGCACAGAGAACAGGAAAAATAGCAGCCAACAGTGCCATTCCCAGGAACTTCATTTTGGATTTCTAGCAAATTGAACCCACTTAATCCACGTTTTTAGTGATCATGTGGCACCTGCCCTGGCATTATGAGATGAAACAGATTCAGCTTGAGGCCAAAGACTTGACAGCAAACTGAAAAACTATAGTTTCTTTAAAAAGCCAATAGTAATTGCATCTGTAAAAGCTTATTTTACAGACATTTCCATTACCACCATTCGTCAGCCTACACTCACTACCACTTTGCCTTACAAGGTGAACAGACCGCAGGTGAAGAATCCTATCCAATGAATCTGTCAATCAGCCTTTTCCAAAAGTAATTCGAAAAAAGTAAAACTTTGTGGCTTCAACTTATTCTCCTTATTGCATACACATACTGTATGTTGATATTATTTTTTTTATTTTTCAGATGTTTTAAATATAAATGGTACGGAGAAGGAGGGGAAAACAAAAACTGAAGACAGCAGCATCCCTGGAGAAAACAAACCTCTGGGGGTCCATGTCAGTTATAGCAAAGTCACAAGACAAAATGAGACACAGTCACAGTCCTGGAGATCTAGGCCAAATGTGCTAAGCTGTCTAATATAATGAAAGCTTTTTTTCCATCTATTGATTCTAAGGCTCCCAGTAACACAAATGTCTTTCCAAGAGGAATGTAAAGTGCCACAGTAAGATACAGAGAAGATAAACAGAATTGAGGAGGGTTGGTTGCAATTTTTGTATTATTTACATTTATATACAAATGACTGCCAAACTGAAATGCAATATTCACATCTAATCAGGATATGCTAGACTAGAGGTGAGTCTTCAGCCCAGAGGTAAACCTGAGACTGTAGGGACATTTCTTACATAAGCAGGCAGATCATTACACAGGTTCTGGACCCTGTAACTAAAAGCTCAACCTCCTACTATTATTTTATTAATTTTTGGAATCTTAAGTAGGTCGGCATCTTGAGATCTCAATATGCAGCCTCGTTTGTAAGTAATGATAAGTCTAGAAAAGAAGGGCCTTAGCCATTAAAGGTTTTTTGATTATGCAAGAAAGTTGATTTTGAAATCAGCCCTAAGCTTAACTGGAACTGTAATGACTTAAGAACAGGAGTTTTGTGGTTGTACTTTCTAGCTCTTGTAATGATTCTTACTGCAGCATTTTCAATTAACTGAAAGCTGTAAATAGGTTTTAACAGCTAATCGTTAACATATTTCAGTAGTCATTTTTTAATTATCATGTTAAAAGCAAAATTACCTTATCTATCCATTTCTGAACATTTGAGGCTCTTGTAATGTAAGACTAAAAGAACAAGAGGTAACTGGATTCTTCTACCCAGATACTACCAAAAGAAAATTCCAGATTTAACATTTTTTCCTAATCATTTAAATTTAAGCCTAACCTTTCTGAAACCAAGAAAAAAACACTCACAATATAAAATGTAATGATTTATACAATATCAATTTAAAATGTTTAAAATAAATAAGTGTTTTGATTTAGTACATTTTAAACAATTCTCTACTTATTTCTTTTCTTAGGATTTCACAGGGTACTCTGAGGGCCCGAATGTTTTAAAAATGGCAAAACTGGAGCAAACATTCTAATGAATTACCTCATACTTTCTTTATGATTGACTTTCTCAAATTTACAATATTGTAGTAAAATGAGCTATTCTTTCTGTTAAAGAGACAATATTACTTTTCACGAAAAATGATATAAACTGGATCAGTTTTACTAATGTCTTAGAAATTTTTACTTTGAAATATGTACCCTAATCTTTAGTTGTTTTGCATATGTTGTAATTCATGTCTATATCCTTTTTTTTCAAAGCTAGCTTCCTGACCATTCATATTATTGGACCTTCATGCATGGTGTGGACTTGAATCAGATTAACATTATTTAATGAACCAGCATTGAACATTTCAGAAGCCCACAATAGTAACATTTATTTTCTGTACTCCCATTATTTAAAGACACCTGATATTTTCACAAAAGATTAATTCTTCCCACTCCTTTAAACATGTTAAGATGATAATGTAATGTAATCTAATTGTTAACATAAAGTTGCAAAAAAGACAAAACTTTGTGTGAGGTTTTGACACTACTGCACCAAACCTTTTTTTTTAACGCCATGCAATTCATCACATTATTTTTTGTGGCATTATATACTGTGCTGTTGTGCAAAAAAAAGTCACAGACACATTTAAGATATTCACACGGAAAGCAGAGTGACAGGTTGGTTGGCACCTAACAGGTTTTTGTTCATTGCACTTCAATGCTGTTCTTAGATTAGTACATTTTATTTTGTTGCAGGTCTCTAAACCACAGATTTCATTCATCAATACCACTGGCAACTTGTTGCCCTTTAAAAGGGCCCATTGCTTAATTTATGTGTATGCATGCTTGCATTTGATAGAATCTACTACAATGAAAATTACTTTTCTCAAATATATTACTGCATATTTCTATAATATGAACTCACCTCAAAAGCATGGTTGTTTATTTTACAGTGATTAGCTAGATTTTTCTGGATTAGACATAAAAAACAGAGAATTTTTAATTACACCTCTGTGTATGCCTAAAAGTGAATACTCATGGAAGAACTACAGAAAAACAAGAGAAGCTGGCTTTGTACGAATGCAGAAGAAACAGAATACATATAATTGTTGCCATTGAGTTGTATAGCGGGAAGCATATCTTAGATAATCAGCTCAGTAACCTAGTTTTAAATCTCAGATTTCATCGACCAAAATGCAGGGATTATAATTTACACAAGGACAATAATTAGAAGGAGTAATTCATTCCAAAGTAAAAGAGATCTGCAGTCAAAACCAGTGGCCACTGAAACACTTGATTAACTGATTTTTATCAGTGTAGTTGGTTTATGTTCAATCTAATCAGGTTTATGTATTTGATCACTTGTTAAGAAATTTAGACAGATATAAGAACTCTGTTTTTAACTAAAATTAATATCAGTTTTGTGGGTTGCTTATGAGAAAAGTACATTGTTAATTACATATGTAATAGTTAGTGATGCCACCTCAGCGTTGCATCAAATCTTAATCCAGACTCTCTTCATTCGTGGTACTGAGCTGCCCACCTCCATCCAAACTGCTGATTCCTTTGATGTGTTCCAGAGGCATTTGAAGATCCTTTGCTCTGTGAATATCTGTCTAACTGATTATGGCTTTGATAGGCTCTGGTAAGAAAAGATTAACTGGGTTTGGGTTGTGTTTGGTATAAAGCTCTTCACTTGTAATGACCAATTTTATAACACTGTCTTATAAATAGTCCCCAGACTGATATTTACTTGATTATGTTAGCCTCATTTGTAAGTTGTTGTGGAAGTAATACAATTAATTTATTTCTGTAACTATGTTCAGCTATTATTATTGTAAAGCGCTTTGAGCTACTTTCATGTATGAAAACTGGCTGTTGGTTGTTGGACAAAAGTGTCTAGTAAGAGAACAAATGTAAAGTAATACTCTCAAACCAGATTAATCCAGTTCAAGGAAATGGGGCCTGTAGGATGACTCCAGCAACATCCAGTAAAAGCCCTGGGGCCTCATGCATAATGCCGTGCGTAGAATTTGCACTATAACATGATGTAAGCACAAAAGCGGAAATGTACTTACGCACAAGTAAATCCAGATGCATAAATCTGTGCGTTTGCTAACTTCCACGTTCTTCCGCTACATAAATCCCGGTCAGCGTGGAAATTAACACACGTGCACGTGCCTGCTGTCCCGCCCCAACTCCTCCCAGAATTACGCCTCTTTGAATATGCAAATCAATATAAATATCCTTTAAGCTCAGTGTTTGGTGAAAAGGCAATGGCAAAAATATGAAGAAAAATGGAAGAATTTCAGCAAATACCAAGTGGAGGCAAGGAAAAACTTACTATTTTTTGGTTTAAACAGTGGAATAATCAACAAAAGGAAGTTGATCGAGTGACATAGAGTGTTGGAGAAACTCAAAAGCTCAAGTTCACAAAGAAAATGTCAGATATCAAAGTCGCAGTGAAAAGGCAAGTCGTACCTTACCGTCTGAGTGTCATATGAAACCTTATTAGGGTTCTCTTTCTCCAACAGGACACAGAATCCATTACATTCGTGATATTACAGCTCTCTGAATAATTAAAATACTGAGAAGTATACGTGATATCATTTTCATGATGATAGGAGTTAAAGCATGTTATTAAATATAGGAACACGGTGGAGCAGTGATTGTTCATGTCTTACGCAAGATGCTTACTGCGCCATGCGCGACCTTCGATGAAATGCTTTATTGCAGCAGTACTGTCTTTTTCAAATGTACTAACCCCCAATTCCTGTCCTTACTTTTTTTTCTTCAAATACCCAATCGCCACACAATCAGCTCTGTAATAGACGTTAAGCCATCTATAACCTTAGAACACCGATCCTTCGAAACTTTTAAGGAACATTGAAATATCTTTGTAATGTTTAATTATTCTATCCATCTATCCTTCCAGTGTCACGCCAGCCACAGCAAGAATACAGCGCAACGCAGGAATAATCCGTGAACGAAGATCCAGCTCCTGGCTTGCGCTGTGGCACCGTGCAATTAAAGTTTTTTTCTGTATAATATAAGAAATATATTTTGCTGCATTTCATCTTAAAAATGATATCGTCATTATATGTAAATACGCTTTATAAAGTGGCTCAGGATGTGCAATATCACTGTATCATAAGTACAATTATCTCACTGTAAACTTGCAAGTACAAACAGTTCTACAAGGAGCACTTGATGGAGTGATTGAGTGCGTGTATAGTACTTGGGATGAAACTGTTTGTGAACCGCAAGGTCCGAACAAGAAAGGCTCTGAAGCGTTTGTTGGATGAGACCAGTTCAAATAGCGAATGGCTGAGGCAGCTTGTGTTTGATGCTGTATACCGATAATTCTCTTTCCGATCAGCTGCTGTACTCATGTGATTTATACTCAGATACAGTGATATAAATACTCCCGAGTGGTACAGAGAGAGTAATATGGAAAAAGATTATGTGGCAACCCTTAACGGGAGCAGCTGAAAGAAGAAGAAGGTGCAGTGAGAGTACAAACGCTAAAGCAGTTATTGTATTTAGAATAGTTTGACCATTCTATGGACCATTATATTTTTACAAGTTAATTACAATCAGATGCATTAAACTAATAAACAATATGCGGTTAATTTCAGTGTATTTATAAAGCCACGTCAGGGATGTGGATCTGAAAAAGAAAGATAAACCACACAGGAATGGTAGCACTTCTTTGACGCTGGGTGCCGCCAGTCTGCAAAACCAAGCGCAGAACTTGCATACGACAGGGTATGAGCTACCGTGGAAATGTGCATGGCTTTACTCCAAGTTTAGGTTTAATTCAATTTTGAACGTGGAAACATTCTTACGCAACATTTCTGTGCGTACGCACCGTTTATACATGAGGCCCCTGGACATGCTTACTGCCAACCATAGATTCACATGGCACAATTTAGACTCACCAGTTACCCTGCAGTGTTTCGGTATGTGAGAGGAAAACCAAAGTACTGGGAAGAACAGATAAATACCAAACAGACAACTGGTTGAAGGATTTGAAGCCAGGATTGTAGTGTGTTGTGGTTCAGACTTCAGAGTTTAAAGTTGAAAAATGTTTTTAAAGGTCCCAAATAAACAATGTAAATAAACACTTCAAAGGAGAGGATAGCCATAAAACTCTGGCTTAAATGGACAATTAAAAAAACTATCTTGATGTTCCCCCTACAGAAAACGAAGAATATATTCAAAGAACAAAAAAACATAATATATTTCAAAGAAAAAAATATTTTTACATAAAGGCAAAATAGAAACAGAATTAATAAAAGATGAAAACTTATGAGACAACAAAAATATTAAACAAGAAAAAAACCTAAGCCAGGGCAATAACCCTGGGTTGAACTACAACACTGTCTTTTTAGTAAACTTTAGTTTAGGTACTGCAAAAAATTAATTATTACTCATTTACTATTATTTTAAAAGCGACAGTAACAAAGGCTTCTTTTCCTTCATAAAAAATACAAAGCAGCATTTAAGTGTTTTTTCCCTTTTGCAATATGGACTACTAAAATAACTTCACTTTGGAATGGTCAAAGGCAGTTTAACTGAGATAGTTTCCTCTTGATATTGAATATTTGGGTATATAACTTGTAAATACTTCAAATTCATGATAAATAACCACTTAGGAAGGCCTAAAGAAGCCTTTTTTAAGGTCTTGTTACATAACTGTCTATGAGTAATAGAGACATTTTTGCAGTATCTAAAGTGTTACCATCTTTTTGACCTCAAATATTTTTGATGTTCTTTTTTAAACTATAAGTGATTACCTTAAGAATACAGTAGACTGTTCTGTTCATTTGTACCTTGAAATACTAAAACTCATAGTGGCAGTATTATATTTAGTATACAGTGTTTATAAATTCAAAGGTTATGAAACTGGGTAATTAGGACAGAAGATTTGCTGCAGCTATGAATTAGTAGTGACTGATACTGTTTGATGCACAAATGTCTACTCACTATGGCTAGTAGGTTTGAACATCCAAATAACTGACAAATGTATTTGCTCATGCCTCCCTCTCCATAAAACCAATACATTACTGCTGTAAAACAGAATAAGTAGCAAATCCTTTCTAATGTTTAGTGTTTTAATTATCTCTATTTATAAAAAATCCAACATGTGTCTGTATGTCTGTCTGCTTCTCTTGAAAGAACTACTTAACAGATTTAAATCAGGATTTTTCTATAATTTGCTTGAACAGTTAATTTTGCAACTTCTCTCATCACGCTAAAAATCACAGTTTGCTTGCAGGAGTGATATATTCGCGCTAATCCAAGTCAGAGGCTGCAGCCCGAGGGGAGGGGGAAGCGTGATGTCAGGAGTGGGGAGCCAGCCTCCGTTCGAGTCGGTGTACCTAAGCGTTTTGGAGTGTACCTTGCCTCAGCTTAGCTAGCATACCTGTTTGTTTATTGATCTTTAAATTTTGGCCTGTTTCACTACTATGTGGGCAGAGCCATAGGGGACAGATTGTTTAAAATAATATTAAGTACTTATGTATTCATTGTTAAATTAGTGAAATCATGTTTTTTAATCCTGAAACATAAGCACTTCATGGATAAAATGTCACAGTCACCCAACCATGAACTTTTAGAACCATCCTTTTTGGTGTCCATGAACCAAACCAGAATGTGATCGTATGCTCACTCATACTAGCCAGTTAATCTAACCTCAACATCTTTGGAAGGTGAGAAAAAAATACAGAATCCAGAAAAAAACCTAATTAAACACATTGACCCCATACATTCCCAAACTTCCCACAACCAGCCAATAGACAGGCAATGAAATCCAGTTACATGGAGTAATGAAACAACAGTGCCAACTACGTTCACATCATGCAGCACATTACATAATAATTAAAATGTTATTGTCTTCAGAACTACTAATGGTAAACACAGATTCAATATTGCGTTAGAATCTTACAGTATAAGTCCTGGTAGAAACATATTCATTGTGTCACATATAGTAATTAGTCAGAAGTAATATTTAACACTTGGTATCTAAATTATTGTATTATGTAATGGTCATCAAGACAATAATTATGTATCTGTTCATACAGTAGTACATCTGAATATAGTCATTTAGTTTCAGTGATCTTTTGTGTCTGACAGAGGAAAAGATTGTAATATTTGTGCATACTATATATTTTTCAGTTTTATAAATGTTATGCATTTTAATGGTCATTACTAGCTATAAATATTCAAGCCATTCTTAATGAGGCTAGCCGATGACACACAGGTGAAATTCTAAAGTGCAGACACATGCTCAAAAGTACTGTTGTACAACTGCTCAGTAAGATCTTACACTCCCATCTCCACAGACAGCCTGATTACTGCTTCACTCCTAATTCACTACTGATCAGTGGATTGTATACAATTTAGGAAACAGGTGTTAAAATTAAAAATAAACTTATTAGCTTCACCAGAGTCAGAAACGAGCAAAAGATTAAAGCCAGAAAGACAAACTAACAAAGCTAATACCACAATAGAGGAATTCAAAGTCGAAGATTAGAAAAAAAGAACTGTAGTCAAAACCAAAAAGAAACCCAACACAATGGCTACTTGGAATAGAATCAGTATCAATTAATTTGTATTGGATACTGAACATGCTGCGTGCTGCTGTATTTATACTGAAAATACCAGTTATGTCACTAATTGCAGCTTCTGTAACAAGAGGAACAGGAAAGTAACATTGTGTGGCCAACATAGTGTGAAGTAAACAAAAAAAAAAAAACAAGATGCTCCTTAAATACTCACCATAACCCAATATTGCAATACTAAATATTACAATAACATTTCTAAAACTATTTAATCTGGGGGGCCAGAAGCTATCTCAGCTGCAAAGGGAATCATTCACAAGTATTAGATATTTGACAGTTGTAAAAGTTCTAGTGTAAGTTATTAAAATTCACAAATATCAAGAAAATATCTACCAGGCATTGACCAACAGACTTTTTCAATTTTTTAAAATGTTTTTGCATACCGTAATATTTGCACTACATGCATGAATATTTTTCTGTGTGTTTTCACGATTTTGTTATTTACAGAAGAGCAACATGATGTATTTGTGGCCTGAAATAAGTGTTCTCTTAAAAATCAGCTCCTTCCTGACATTATGAACATGCATTGCCCTGTGTCTGGATCTAATTAGTATTCATGCAAAGATTTTTAAGCTTTTTATAATAGAGACATTTTAAAATTATATAGCATACACACACAAGCAACGAACTGTATCCACTTTATTACATTAGCCATGCAAAATGCCAACATAATTTACATCTGCAGAAAATCATAGACCTGGTAATGCAAATTACAGTATTGTTAAGTATGGAACGTAATGATAAATGAAATATCATGTTCAACCAAGACCAACACAAAAACTTTATAAGATACTAATGTGTTTAAGGATCACAAAACAAATTCTGTGTTAAATTCATAGACACTATTCCTGTTCTTTAATTTATGTTAAAATAATACACTTTAATCACTGCTACAATTCTATATATAAAATGTAAATATATTTTCACAACTGAAACTATAATTGTGTTAATGCGTTGAGGCGCTCCTCACATTGAGGAGCTTAGCAGCTACTTCTTATTGTGCAAGAAGCTGTCTTCACAGAGAGAAAAATGAGTAGAACTGCTCGAAAGCATGCTGGTTTACGGGTGGCTCTAGGAATTTGTCTTGGGCAAAAGCTGACACAAAGCAAAAGCTTGTTGGCCACTTGTAAGCTGTACTGTTAGGTAATGTAAGAAAAACTCAAGTCCAGGGAAGAAGTCAAAAGTATAGGCATATGTACTGTAGGTTAAAGGTTCAGATCCATCCATCCATTGTCTAACCCGCTGAATCTGAATACAGGGTCACGGGGGTCTGCTGGAGCTAACCCCAGCCAACACAGGGCACAAGGCAGGAACCAATCCTGGGCAGGGTGCCAACCCACCGCAGGACACACACAAACACCAAGCCAAACCACTAGGGCCAAATTAGAACCGCCAATCCACCTAACCTGCATGTCTTTGGACTGTGGGAGGAAACCGGAGCGCCTGGAGGAAACCCACGCAGACACGGGGAGAACATGCAAACTCCACGCAGGGAGGACCCGGGAAGCGAACCCGGGTCTCCTAACTGCGAGGCAGCAGCGCTACCACTGCACCACCGTGCCGCCAGGTTCAGATCCACAAACAGAAAATGTATGACGAATACAATTAAGGCCCTGCCCCTTTTGGTCACAGTTTTATCAAAGTTGATCAACCTTGGAGGAAGGTGTAATTTCTTGGACCCGAGCCTAAGAGTATGGAGCTCTGAATTAATGATTAATTATTAATTAATGATTATTAATGATAATTAATGTTAGAACAAGCTAGTTACAATGATTGTCTTAAGAGGCGTTATGCAGTGTAACTGCACACTTGTTCGTTTAAGCTCGTGAATTAAATAGGGTTGCCTGGTTGGCTCCCTTTTTCCCTGGGATATTGTGAAATTACTTGGGCGACTACATCTGGTAACACATAGCCTCTTAGCAACCTGATACTGTAAAATATCAAATTGACCAAAAAGAGACACATGAAATGGTGGTGTCCATGGTTAAACAATCACACAATATGGCAACAATCATGACATTCCTGAAATTATGTAAACGTATTAAATGAATAATAACATGAAAAACAGAGATCAATTTGTGTGATCCTGACAGCAGCATGTTAGCTTATGTTTTGTTTAGAATGTTTGCATTTTTAATTACTAAAATGAAAGTAGTGGCTATGATTATGTATCCCTGCCTTGATTATGCAGTCTCATATATGCTTTAACATAACTGGAAGTCTGTATCCCTCACCCAATCTGACCCTGCATGTTTTTAAATAAAGCACTCATTGTGAACATTGAGGAAAAGTAGGAGAGAACACAACTGTTATATATGGGCCTGCATTTTATATTTTGTTGTTTTCGAATTAATATTTTTCATATTTTTGTGTATTTTCCATCATGTTTGTATTTATGTACTGTGTCTTTAAATGTGATTCCATGCTGCACAGTCTATGGGTGGCGCAACAGGAGGTGGAGGCACCCTGATGTCACTGCCGCTGGGTCCTCCCTCTGCCTTTATCTGGAGGATGAGCGAGAGACCCAAGCAGTGGGTTATTGTAAGGTGTTTGTTGGAATATTGTAAATACTGCTATTTTTTTCTGTTTTTTCTGACTTTGTATTTCTGTTTAAGTACTATGAGTGTTTTGGGATTTCTTTGCCAAGGGTTACTTTTTAGGCAGTTCCATTTTGCTTCTTTTTTGCTCTTTTGAGCATTTTGTTTTATTTTTATATTCTTTTTGTGATATTGATAAAGATTCTTTGTGGGACTTGCCTCAACTAGTCAGAGTTTTCTCTCTCTGGTAAGTTAGTTTTGTATATTCTGAGCAGCAAATATTTTTTTGTAAGTTTCAAAGCTAGCTTCCCATTTTGAAGGCTGCAAGGCTCAGCCAACCTGATCTGAATTAAGCCTATTCTTGGCTGGCCGGAGAAGGCTCTTTGCTTACCTTATAGTTATTTTAAACTTTTATGTCTCAAATTCACAACAACCACGATTTGAAATTGGGAACATTTTCTAGGCATTGGTGAAAATTGCTGGCTGAACAAGAGTGCTCAGTTGTTCAATTGTTGATGCTGCCTATTGTTCTGGAGGCACAAAGGCTTACGTGATGTACAGCTATGACAACAAATAAGTGAGTTCTCTTTTAAATTACCATGTGCCATGTGTCTGACTGTGCCTGCTCAGTCTCCTGAGTGGTTACTTTTCTTTGGTGGTTGACGCACAAAGTAGTGTATATACTGGATCCTCATGAAAAAAGTAACGGCCTTCTCTGTCAAGAACAGCTGAATGCAGGTGTTCACTAATTGAGCTGTGCCATGTGAACTATTTTATTCATCACTATAACATATCATGTATTTTTTTTTTGCATTTATGTTGTGGCTGAACGGAAGCTATTGAGGGTGAACAGGGCGGCGGGCGGGAGTAGCATTGCATGGCTGCCTGTTGAATGGGGGCGTGGTGAATGATACACACCTTTTGCTGCACCATGTTCGTTCTCGGTGGGCGGACGCTGCAGGCAGCATACTGTAGTGGAGGTGACTGTGAGATGGGGTGGTGATGAACCGCCCCTCGCCGCCCCCATTCATTCTCAATAGCAAGCCTGCTTGTACTGTTATGCACATAGCAGGAAGTTGTCTCTTGTCAGTACATCAGATGTGCTGAGGACGGGTGCCTTCCTGCTGTGATAGCGTGTACAGTGCTGTGCAGAAGAGCTCATCTTAACCTTTTGTCTTCACCCTTCAAGAATGTCTCTGAAACACAAATCTGATGCAAGTACTGGTGATACAGTAAAGAAGAGAAAAACCATCACCATTGAAAATAAAGTAGAAATAATAAAAAGGTCAGTGAGAGGTGAAACTCCATTATTCATTGGCAGAGCACCTGTTCCGACTTACATACAAATTCAACTTAAGTACAAACCTACAGTCCCTATCTCGTACGTATCCTGGGGACTGCTTTTATACAGTATATATACTGTGTATATATATATATATATATATATATATATATATATATATATATATATATATATATATAGTCACACTCATGCATATGAGAGACAGCTAAAGGGCTTGAGAAAGGGTAATTCCGAATCATACCAGGATGTGCGCAGAGTGCACTGACTCTTTTTCTTCCTTTCCTGCAGACCATTCACGGGAGATTCCACCAGGTCCTCTTGACGTCACTTCTGGGTCCGAGCCTATGGAAGAAGACCTTACCAGCTTCGGTCCCTGTGATGTCACGTCCGCGCTCAAGCCTATGGTTGAAGACCCTCACGAGCCCGACCCCTTTGACCTCACTCCCTGTCTTCCCCTTTAAAAGCTTCCACCTTTTCCCTATTCTCTCAGTTTTGTTTTGGACGCGGTTTTGTGCAGTGCTATCACTAATCATCAATTTGCAGCCAGGAAACCAAATATGCCCCAACTCTTGCTATGGTTCTTTGTGCAGTGTGTGACTATATATATATATATATATATATATATATATATATATATATATATATATATTTTATTAAGGGGCAAGACAGAAAAAATAACAATAATTTTGTCATCTTTATGACATACAGCAATAAAGCAATGAGTTAATATCCATCCATCCATTTTCTAACCCGCTGAATCCGAATAGGGTCACGGGGGTCCGCTGGAGCCAGTCCCAGCCAACACAGGGCACAAGGCAGGAACCAATCCTGGGCAGGGTGCTAACCCACCGCAGATGAGTTAATATTGATCTCTTAATATTTCTTCAAGTGTAACAAGTTCAAAATGCATATACCACCCATTACACAAAGGTATTTTCAACTTTCATACCTGCATGTACACTCCCCTAAATAGGATTACTGATTGTTTAGCCTAGAGGACATTACATTCTGTAGGCAGCAAGAAAAGCTAACATAAATGACTGCTATATTGAGCGTGGACATCAGTACCATTACCTCCACAGCTAGAAACATAAAACAAATTTCAATTAAGGCTAATACATTAGAAAAACATTATAAGACGTTCATAACCTGCACAGTCATAATGATGATAGTTTTTCAGAATTTTTCTACATAATATTTCTACAGTTTTTATCTTGAAAAAAGTTAATCCTCATAGCATTTTTTTAAAGTTACCTTAGGCAATCTCAGGAAATACATTAATATTCATGCTATAATCATGCTTTTTCTTCTATTTTTATATTGTCTTTAGTGGTGAATGTTCAAACAATTAAGTTGACAATAATTATTGAGGCTCAGGGCACTTGATGTCAGTAATGAGATGCGGTTAATAGTAATAAAAAAAAAAAACATTTAAATTAAATATTCATTTAGAATACACTTAATGTTACATATTAGGTCACATCTTACCCTAAAAAATAATATAAACTTAATTTTCCAGCTCATTTCTGATTGAAGTTTGATAAAGATATTATTACCACATATATTATTAAAATAAAGACATAAGGTGCCAGGTTATCCACTCTCAAATCTTCTGTTTTATTTTTATTTTCTGCAGATTAAAGGAAACATACTTACATCTGGTTTATATCACTGTCTTAACAGTCAGAAATATAAAAAAATGTTCTTTCTCAAATAACTGCTTTTAATGGAAAAAATTAGTCTTTTAATTACTTTAATTTGTTTACCTTCTTTTAAAATCAGTTCTGTTATACTTTCATATTATTCAAAATTGGTTTTACTTTAGTCCTGAAAAAACTGCAGATGTTTCAAAATGGCAACTTACATAACAGTTTAATATCTCACGGAATGGTCTATTTGCTAGCCATTACACTCAGTCAGTGTTATTGCATAAAGAAAAGTTTATAA
Organism: Polypterus senegalus; assembly: GCF_016835505.1. Taxonomy (NCBI): domain Eukaryota; kingdom Metazoa; phylum Chordata; class Cladistia; order Polypteriformes; family Polypteridae; genus Polypterus; species Polypterus senegalus. Next base: position 43,725,178 of record NC_053168.1, read on the forward strand.
ATGTCAACAAAAGACTATTGTAGAGACTAAAAGGTGCCATTAAGTATATCATGCAGGACACTATATAAAAGTTATAAAACTTATTTCTATACTTACAGTTGAAAGGTTGATAAGAAAAAACGTCATACGCAAAAGAACAGTTAATATAAATATGTGTCAGGGGAAATGAAAAAGAGAATATCTGATGGTAGCTTTGCTTGGTAATTTTATGACGGCCACAATCGTCAGCATCAGTAAGTGCGTCTTTCTTTTCTTTTCTTTGTTCTTTATTTTTCTGTTAATTTTGAATCACAATATTTTTCTTGTAGCTAGCATTTTGATGTGTATGACCCTCTGCATGGTTTGACAGGCTCTTTTGGGCTACTGGTTTATTTCTACTTTTTTGTCATGCCTCGTTCCTTATCAGTTCATCCTATGAAGAACTCCAACTTAAGTTCTTGAGCAGTGTGCTGTGCTTCTGTGGCTTGGCTTTTCCTCTTTTGAACCTGCTACTGCACATTGCCGCTGGGTGCATCAGGTTGGTGCCCACCTCACAAAATGTCTCCTGCATATTTAACAGATACAGACTGATAGGTGACCAGTGACACAACCGCATTCAATTCCTGACAACATCCCACATAAGCAAAGTAAAAACTCTACTAATGTCATCCAATAAACTGATTGTACAATACCACTGACAAACCAAACCAGCAGAAAATCAGTTATTGTTATTTATTTCACATATATCATGTGACTTCAGGTATTCAGCATTATAAAGGAAGTACTAAGGCGCAAGGCATTGCTTTTTATCCTATCATCTCATTAAATAATCACTAGAAGTCTTCATGTTTAGAGCTAACAATATAAATTGACTTATGATTCCAGGTTAACGTTAGAGTCGTGAGACTTGAGACTCTCCTGTCTGATTTTTATTTTTGCATTACAAAACAGTCACCAGATTTTATCTGAGATTCCTCGGTACTACAGAGAATGTGAATGTATATGTGAAAGTTTCATGATTAGAGGAGCTAATGAGCTGGCAACAGCAACAACTCAATAAATGTTCAGGGAGGCTTTACAGCAATATTCTATAAAGAAGTAAATCTTCCATACTAATCGCTCTAATACAATTTTTATATTTCATATTATCCAAGCAACTTTAAATATATCGCTGAACTAATTATAAACACTTGCTTTTTTCCAGTAATGCTATCCTTTGTATGTGGTTAGGTCTTGTTCAAATACATATTTAATTTATTGTTATTAGCAGACCATATAATGAAATTCTTTCTGTTTTAATCTTGTCATATGAACTTCTAGAACAGGGGTCTTCAACTAAAATCTATCGAGGTCCAGTCAGAGAAAATTTCTTGAAGCAAAGGTCCGGTCCGTCTGAAGATCATGTTGTCTAACTATTTAGTATCATGTCTATTTAAGTAGCCTAGTAGTTGTATCGACATCTGCATGTAATTAATACTAGACTTTCAAATCAAATTAGTTTAGTACAATTAATAATCCTTTTGACAATATTTATTTTCAAACACAGAACTGAACATTTATGTATGACTGCAAATATGTAATTTTTTGTTCTGTCAGTGTATAATTTCTTCTTTAATTTAATAAACAAAAGTAGGGCTGCACTTCAAAATAAGACAAAAATAAATTATGAAAACTGTGCATGCTTAAATAAAGTGCTAAACTTCAGAAGAATACAAAAGGAATGGAGAAAAAGCTTAACATTTTCCCTTTTCTGTTTCACATTTTGACTCAAGTCTCAACCAATTTCACAGATAACAAATCTCAACACATCTTAACAATGTAACAGGTTTAAATGCCCATTTTCTTCCCCTCTTATATTCATTGCCACACTTTTTTGCTCAGTGAGAGAATTGAGCTCTAGCTTGTCCTGCCAGGGTTTTAAACCTGGGCTTGAATGGAGTCAGAGCCATTCTCATAGACATGTGGAGGTGTTCATTGTTGAGCCTGGAACGATATTTAGTTTTTATTATGTTCATTGTGGAGAAAGCTGCCTCACAGTTGTGTGTGGAGCCAAACATAGTCAATATCCAGCACAGTCTCACAGTATCTCTCAGTAGTCTTTATTTTTATCGCTACATTTCTTTCGAACGTTTCGGTTCCTGACCTTGCCTCTAACACACGTTTCACTATCTTTCTTCTTTTCGACCATATCTCTGAAAAATCCCTCCTCTGTTTGCGTACATGGATTCGTAAAACAACGTTCACCGACTAGAATCCGCAGACTTGATTGGATGAGAGGTATCACGTGAAATGGCTTAGCGCGTATACTGTGTATTTCCTCACCATTACCGTAAAGATTACAAAAGCTGCGCCGGATAAAAATAGAAGCGCCCCATCATGTTTAAATGATAACCTTTTGTTTTGGCTGTAAGTCAAGGTCCGTATGAGACAGCTTTGCGGTCCGGATGCGGACCGAGGTCCGCCTGTTAGTGACCTCTGTTCTAGAACATGTTTTCTGCATTTTGTGTTTTTGTGAGTTTTAAAAAATGTGATCATTATTCTGGCAATGACATTTTGTTCCTTGATTGTAACCATCACTGGCTCATGAAAAGTAACAGTCCTGTCTTCTTTTCTTTTAACTCTACACCTCCAACTATACATATAACACCAGGCCATGTCACTTGCAGAGATTTTCTGATGATTCTGCACTAATGGGTTGTATTAACATGGCGGGTGAAAACAGAGTATAGGAGTCAGCTTAGTGCAGAAAGAATTGTCAGCAATTTGACATCTGAAAAATGAAGGAAGTGGCTATTAGATTTTGCTGCACCAAAGAGCGTGTAGGTCTGGCCCATTGTTCAACAAGTAAATCTGAAGGTGGTGCACTGCTGCAAGTATTGGGAGTCCACATCAGTAACAGCTAGACTGGTCACGCAACACACAGGATCTATAGAAGAAAGGCCAGAGCGAACTCTTTTTATTTAGGAGGCTGCTCTCTTTTAATGTGGATAGTGAAATCCTTTACATGTTCTACAACTCTGTGATAGCCAGCACTGTTTTCTGTGTTGAAGTGTGCTGGGCTGGTAACATCATTTCAACAGAGGGACTCCAGTTCAACAAGTTAATTAAAAAGGCAGGCTCAGTTACGAGATGCATTCTCGACTCCATAGAGGCATTAGTGAAGGACAGAATGAAAATAAAACGGAGGTCCACTCGGAACAATGCTGCACAACCACTCTATGAAACACTAACACTGGGTACTTTCAGTTTTAGCTGACTAATTATTTTGAACAAATATTGGTACTGGATTGTCTGTTTTAGGCAACTCCTTCTGTGCCTTTTGAGCTCTCTGAAGCTGCCTCTGTTTCAGAGCATTTTTGCAAAAAAAATCTTTTTATTTATAAAGATTCTTTGTTTACTGTTTTTGATTCAACCCAAAAGTTGATGGATCCTTCTTGTTGTGAAGTTATTTCTTATAGATTTTGGGATATTTAACTATATCAGCCAGTCTCCCATTCTAAGTTCCTATGCCCTAGCCACCTTGAGAAGTCTTACTGAGATTTCATTAATAAAGTGCTCCTTGATTCAAGAAAATGTTTTGTATTTGAGGATTGTTGTTTTAACATCTATCAGTATTCAGAAACATATCGTAATCCTGACTTTGCCTCATTCACATCAGTGTTTTTCATCTCCTGATCACCCTTAGGCAATCCCTCCAACAACACCTTATTGTGTGACTACTATTATAATTCAAACAAAAGTCAATGACTACAACACCAGATAATATATGTAAGTTCACGTGTTAAGTATGCTCATGCAGTTGTCAAATGTGAGTTTGAGTAGCCTTATGACATACAATAAGAATAAAAACTGTTCCTGAATCTAGTGGCCCAAGTATTGTTGGTGTTGTTGTGTTTATCAAAAGGGAGGAGAAATAAAAGTGACTGTACAGGAAGGCTTAGTAGTACATAAAAAGGTGTCAGTAATTTTCTGATCAATTCTCAACTGAAGCACAAATCCTGTGCATTTGTGCGTAACCAGCCCCCAAACCACGCTCAAGCACCATCAGGCTCACCAGAGTGAAAAGCCAACTACTTCGTCAAGAGCTGTCTGTATATATATATATATATATATATATATATATATATATATATATATATATATATATATATATATATATATATATATATATATATATCTATACTAATAAAAGGCAAAGCCCTCACTCACTCACTCACTCACTCACTCATCACTAATTCTCCAACTTCCCGTGTAGGTAGAAGGCTGAAATTTGGCAGGCTTATTCCTTACAGCTTACTTACAAAAGTTGGGCAGGTTTCATTTCGAAATTCTACGCATAAGGGTCATAACTGGAAGCTATTTTTCCCCATATAATGTAATGGAGTCTTGAGTTGGAGATGGCCGCGGGGGGCGGAGTTTCGTGTGACATCATCACGCCTCCTACGTAAGTACGTAGAGCACAAGGAAGAACTCCAAACAGTGATCAGCACAAAACGCCATTTCACAATTGAGAAGGCAGAAAAACATTATGAAGCAAATGATGCATACAAGCATATTCATAAGTACAGCTACTGCGGAAACAAAGCACGGCGTGAACCGTAAGTTTATATTAAATTAAGTTCATAGGCTACCACTAGCGTTTGTAATTTAGTGCCTGCCCATATAAGGCCGTCCATCAGCGCAATCCAATACAAACACTGCCGGTAAATATTCACGGGTGAAGGACTGTGCTTATGCAGAGGAAGATGAGATGGTCAGGGTGGTGTTTGGCACAAACTCATTGAAACTGCGAGAGAAAGTTTTAAGTGCCGGGTCTTAGCTGACATTACACGAGATGGCACCAGTACAGCTGGGAACCTTCGATGCAAGAACACCAAGCGGCTCACGTGAACTGACGCAGTGCAGACAAAAGCAACAGTTCCAAAGAGTGCTGAACAAAAACCGAATTACACAATTGAGAAGGCAGCAAAAAATATGAAGCGCCTTATACATAGAATCATATTCATAAGTGCAGCTACTGCGAAACAAAGCACACGGTGGAAAAAGTGAATGTCCTGCTAAAGGAAGACAGTGTAAAAAAAACCCGTGCATGCAGTTTGTCACATCACAGATAAAAGGAAGACGAGCTGTTTATTGATGCAGTAAGGAACTAATCGATGAATGAAACCTCTTATCTTTACAACGATTGACAAACACGGAATGTAACTTGAACACATCCTACAAATACGAGCCTGATTGAAAGAAATAATGATAATCAAATCCTTGATGACAGCAACATTCAATAACACTCACAAAACAATTACTGTATATTGACAATCATGTTACGTTATTTTTAAAATGTTCCCTTTTCTTTTCATAACTTCTACTTCTCCACTGCGATACGGGTATATATATAAATGTATATATATACCCGATCTACAATACATACTTTAGCATAGACAAGCCACACTGCTGGCTAAATTGTAGAGTCTTAAGCCTCTAACGCCGACATTCGAGGTTCGATTCCCGAGAGGGATGTACTGACTATGTACGCGCTACCGATTCATTTTACCTTCGCATCTCCTTGGTTTGGGACGTATGAAAAATATTAGGTTAACGCAGAATCATGTTACGTTATTTTTAAAATTTTCCCTTTCTTAGCACAAGCACAGCTGAGAAGCTTCGATGCATGTACTCCATAACGTTAAAAATAACGCATTTAATCACACTTTCAATTCCAAGCAAACGGGAACTTTTGTCAATGCATGATTTCCTGGTACATCCATTACACTGATGCACACATCACAGCTACAAAAATGTTAGAGTCGGAATAAAGCGCGTTCCTACGACTGATCATTTCGACTTCCCGAAAGCCTTGATAAAAGCATGGTTTTGTGCACACTGAAAAGCAAGCAAAATTAGATGCATTACAGAAAGCGGACTTTGTGGCTCTTACTGGGGATCATTGGACTTCCGTGACCGTTAGTAATTCTAAATACATCTAATTACAAAATGTTCAATGATCACACTGTTTTAGCCTAATGTACAAAATAATTTTGGCTAATGTTACTCAGAGTTTAAAGAGTAAGCTGGTCAAATTACCTTTTATGTTTCTGACTTATTTTTTTAAGAAGAAAACTGCACTTTATGGTGTAATTTTGGTTATTATTATTTAAAGACAATACTATTCTGAAAATGTACTTAAAGTACTTAAACTACCACTTTATTTTTAAGTCTGCCCAATTTTAACCAGGGATGATATTTTTGTTTCTGTTTTGAATTCAAATGCAGTTTAAAGGCTTTTTTTCAGAAATTAAAACAGCTTCAGTTTACAATATTCATGTCCATGTCTATTATTTGATTCTGTCGCCCACTAAAACCTTTTAAATAAAAAAAAAACATTTGCGATTTGGGGCAAATTTACATGTGATTACATACGATTAATCAAGATTAATTCTTACACAGCCTCTAATTAATTGGATTAATTTTTTAATCGAGTCCCACCTAATATATATATATGTAGATTTGTATATATATGTGTATATACAGTATATATGTAGATATGTATATGTTGTATATACAGTATGTATATATATGTGTGTGTATATATACAGTATGTGTATATATATGTATATATATATATGTTTATATATGTGTCTGTGTGTGTGTATGTATATATATATATATATATATATATATATATTTATATGCCAGCAACACTCATATCAATGACAAAACAATTACATTAACAATCATCTTACGTTATTTTTAAAATGTTTGCTTTTCTTTTTCATAACTTCTTTAACACACTACTTCTCGCTGCAGCGCTGGTATTCTGCTAGTATATATATATATACTCAGCAAAAAGAAACGCCCCTTTTCAGGACTGTGTATTTCAACAATAATGTTTTAAAAATCCAAATAACTTTACAGATCTTCATTGTAAAGGGTTTAAACAATGTTTTCCATGCATGTTCAATTAACCATAATCAATTAATTAACATGCACCTGTGGAATGGTCGTTAAGACCTTAACAGCTTACAGAAAGTAGGCATTTAAGATCACAGTTCTAAAAACACAGGACACTAAAGAGACTTGTCTACCGACTGTGAAAAACACCCAAAGAAAGATGCCCAGGGTCCCTGCTCATCTGCGTGAACGTGCATTAGGCATGCTGCAGGGAGGCATGAGGACAGCTGATGTGGCTAGGGCAATAAATTGCCATGTCCGCACTGTGAGACGCCTAAGACAGCACTACAGGGAGACAGGAAGGACAGCTGATCATCCTCGCAGTGGAAGACCACGTGTAACAACATCTGCACAGGATCGGTACATTCGAATATCACACCTGCGTGACAGGTACAGGATGGCCACAACAACTGCCCGAGTCACACCAGGAACACACAATCCCTCCATCAGTGCTCAGACTGTCCGCAATAGGCTGAGAGAGGCTGGACTGAGGGCTTGTAGGCCTGTTGTAAGGCTGGCCCTTACCTGACATCACCAGCAACAACGCCGCCTATGGGCACAAACCCACCTTCACTGGACCAGACAGGAGTGGCAAAAAGTGCTCTTCACTGATGAGTCACGGTTTTGTCTCCCCAGGGGTGATGGACGGATTCGTGTTTATCGTCGAAGGAATTGAGCACGTCTGGGACCTGTTGGATCGCAGGGTGAGGGCTAGGGCCATTCCCCCCAGAAATGTCCAGGAACTTGCAGGTGCCTTGGTGGAAGAGTGGGGTAACATCTCACAGCAAGAACTGACAAATCTGGTCCAGTCCATGAGGAGGAGATGCACTGCAGTACTTCAAGCAGCTGGTGGCCACACCAGATACTGACTGGTACTTTTGATTTTGAGCCTCCCTTCATTCAGGGACACATTGTGAAACATTTTTAGTTTATGTCTTATGGTGTTGACTCTTTTAGTGTTCATACAAATATTTACACATTAAGTTTACTGAAAGTAAAAACAGTTGAAAGTCAGAGGACGTTTCTTTTTTTGCTGAGTATATATATATATATATATATATATATATACTGTATATATATGTGTGTGTGTGTGTATTGTCAGGGGCACTGATACCATAGTCATTGTGGCAGCTCATTGAAATATGTTATCCTAAAAAACTGACTAGTTTTCCAATTTACTGTTTTGTTGACGTATAAAATAATGGATCGGCAAACTGCCTGAAACAGACAGTTTTCATGATAAAAGGGGACAGATATGTAGACTTCAAAGAAATAAACCTCAGTTTCAGAATCAGTCCAGCTATCTTGATAAATGCCACTTGACATGATTCTCTGTAATACAGTGACCTACTTATTAAAGTCTTTGATTGAATGTTGAGGGAAAGAATCTGATTCAGCTTTTTAATATAATATTTTAGTAACAGACCAAATGATTCACTAAAGAAAAGACTTAACAAACAGTGTCACGTGGAACACCTTGCATACCAACCATTAACTAAATAGAAGTTTAATGGACTTTAAGTATGCTAACTAAATTAACATTTCGCAAAAACACATAATTAGCTTGTTATTAGCTCGGCTGTACCATGGAAATTTCACAAAATTCTTGTTTGCTAATTAGATTTGATTGTATTGAAATAAATCTGTAGCATTGTGAGGAGTATCTATTATGCAAAATCTGATGTATTGTGAGAATATTTTAGAGTGCTAAATGAAAAACAGTCAATTGCACATATTTAGATTTTCTTTTCATCCCCCTTCTCTGTATAAGTATGAAGCTTTATATGAAACACATTGAGCCTATGTCCTCTATAATATAAATGAAGAGTAACAATGGCTAATGAAATATTGCTCCATAGAGAGGACTAGACGTACACTCCCACATCATTAGAATTACTGCTTTTGATGGCCTGCAAATTGCACAGTTGGAAATACGCTGAAATATGAATGGGAAGGGAGGGAGGTGGTACAAATCTATAAAGCATTCTCAATGATCCCTTTGGCAAGCTTCGCCTTTTAGTGTCAGACTCTGACTGGCTAGTCAGTAAAAACAAAATTTACAAGTTAATTTCTGGCAAAGGCAGAGCATATATTTACAATTACATTATAGTAAAAAATGATCTGATGAAGTTATCGTTCTTGGACACATACGAATGCTATCTGTTACCATTCATTATTGTACAGGAATGTTTTTTACTTTTCTGATAGAACATTTGAGAAATAGAGGCACACACTATAAGTGAAAGTCAGACAGATGAAGAGCTGTCTATTAGAGCAGTTACTTGGAGAAACAACCACTTACATACAGAGTTTTGAAGATACACAACCAGGTAGAAAAACACTATTAATTTCAAACTATATGTAGGTACTACATTGTTTTTGGAATTTGGTACACTGTATTAACACCTGAGGTGTACAGCCACTGTACAGCAATTTTCAGGTTAAGGGCCTAAACGGGATTTGAACCGGCAACATTTCCGATACCAGCACAGATCCTTATACTCAGAGCCTCCACTCTGCTTTATCATTCATTGTTATGTGTAGCATACAATAGCCTTCAAGAGTAAGGCTGCCTTTAAACTACATAATTATGGTGATAAACAGCTGAAAACTAAACATATATAGAACAGCGAAATATTTATGGAATGTCACATCGTGGTTGCTTGCGTCCCTCCACTATTATGTTTTAAAGTATGTTTTAGAAATGGATCTCATTAATCTGTTGTGTAGAAATACCAATCACAGAAACAAGCCCATTTTTAAACCTGTTTTCACAGGAGTTGGGCCACAAGTTGTATTAAACATAATGCTAAGGCTACCCATTAAAAGTTATACGCCACACCTGGACAGCTGTCTTATAGAAAAGTAGCAGCTTTCTTGCCAGTGTTGCAAAATCAAAAGGTTGGTTTTATGTGTTAGACATAGTACAAAAACCACATGCATACAAACTCAAGTGTATGTCTTGACTTGAGAGACTTGAACAAAGCTATCAAACACTCACATTACCCCATAGCAGCACTAAAGCATATAACTTTATAACTAGCTGGAGCAGGCTACTTGGTCATAATGCTCAAAAAAGAATCACCCATATTAGTGACCATTAACACAAAATTTCCTTACATTTAAAATAACATAAGCTGGGATTTTACGATTGCAACAATAGCTATTTTTCTTACGACAAGAGGAACCACATTTTCACACATTCTTGTATATGCTGCTCTGAGGTCCCCCAAATGCAACACTATAACAACATGGACATCAATGCTGTGCAAAAAGAAGCCTCTTCACATTTTCCTGAGCTTTATGCAAGGACAGATTACTTTAGAGAAAACAGTAAAAACAAATTCAGACAGTCTTTTAAGAGAAGTGAATACAGCAGTTTTGTAGGAATTGCCCTTCATTAGGGTGACTGTAGTATGAATTTAAATTCTAACTCTGAAACCAAGATTAACCAAAAGACAGAGATGAAAGGATAATCTGAAATAAATGTACAGATGTATTTATATCTTTTTGTAAGAAAAGAATCTAAAAAGTATGCTGGGGTTCTCATGTTCAATCTGTAGATTCTGACCAAAAAAGAAGTTTAAGTAATGTGGCCTCAGAATAATTATGAATATTTATACAAATACGTTAGTCTACTTAATCTGTATATGTACATACAGCAAAATGTTCTGCTCCTTCAGTTTTTGTAACACCTCAGATGCATGGTTAATAGCCTGTAATAAACACTTAGGTGACAATGATTGAGGTCAGACATTGATTATTGTTTCTAGAAGCAGACTGAAATTGTAGTCAGAAGGCATACCAGAGTCAAAACAACCAAAATTGCCATTAGAACTCTGAACCAACACCCAAAACAGCAAGACAGGATGTTGTAGTTGACTACCCATTGAAAAGATCATTCATGTAAGCTCCTTTTAGCATCCACAAACACTAAAGAAAAAGGTTTCAAGGTTTCAAGTAAGAATTGCCACCATCTGATATGCGCAGGGGTGGCATGGTGGCACAGTGGTAGCGCTGCTGCCTCGCAGTTAGAAGACCCGGGTTCGCTTCCCGGGTCCTCCCTGCGTGGAGCTTGCATGTTCTCCCCGTGTCTGCGTGGGTTTCCTCCGGGTGCTCCGGTTTCCTCCCACAGTCCAAAGACATGCAAGTTAGGTGCATTGGCAATTCTAAATTGTCCCTAGTGTGGGTGTTTGTGTGTGTGCGCCCTGTGGTTGGCTGACGCCCTGCCTAAGGTTTGTTTACTGCCTTGCGCCCAGTGTTGGCTGGGATTGGCTCCAGCAGACCCCCGTGACCCTGTAGTTAGGATATAGCGGGTTGGATGATATGCTCAGACTGTGATAACACAGCGTGTTATGTGATCAATGCATCACATGACTGGCAACAGGAAGAGCAGCTATAAACAAAAGGCCATGGCCATAAAAAATAGATCTGAAATTGTGGCGTCCTTACAAAACACAAAATGCTGTCGGCAAAATAACAATTTATTATATAAATGCAGTACTAGGGTGTTGTATCATAGTAGCCATTATGAATGTATTGAGAAGTCAAGCAAAATGACACCTTTTATTGGATAACTAAAAAGAGTACAATATGCAAGCTTTTGAGGCAACTCAGGCCTGAAGATGGGGACTATGTTGCCTTGAAAACTTGCATATTGTAATCTTTTTAGTTAGCCAATAAAAAGTGTCATTTTGCTTGACGTCTAACTATATAAATGCAGAAAAATATGTAATGACTACAAAGGGCTAGACATAAAGGGTTGCAATTAAGGAATAGGAGATGGGAAGTCAGAAAAGCAAGGCGAACTTGATACTAGTAAGTAAGGAAATAAGATTTACATAGAACCTAAAATGTGAAACAAAAAACAAAATCAAAAAAGATTGAATGAGTAGATTGAAATCCAGAAAGGAGATTAATTAATTAGGCCAAATTGAGAGACAAAGATTGATGCCAGGTAGCAAGATGGACTCAAAGCCAGGAGATCTCACAAAGTGCTTTGAAAGTGAATATCAACTCAAGATGTTTCAGAAAGCACAAATCTTATTTAATTCTGTTGCAGTTGTCATGTCCAGCAACAACACAGAATTCAAAATGAAAAATATTCAGAAATGTGTCAAAAAAGTTAACGCAACCACTGAATTCCTTGATGCTGAAACTGGCAATATGACAGCAAACAAAATTTAGAAACGACTACAACAAATTAAAATAAAAACATGACAAAATATACATTAAAATATGAGCAGATAAGCTCAGGAATGTCCACAGTGTAAATTCACCACACTGTCTTTTTAAAACCAATTAAGCAAAACTTTATAATGATGTTAAATTAAAACAAAAGAAAAAGCACAAAAAAGATTACAAAAGCTGAAAACTCATAATAGTTTCCAAGCTTTATTATAGAAAATAATGTCTGCAATGTTGCAACAAGGAACAGTTCACAAAAAAAGGTGATAGCCCTACACTCATCCACGGGTCTACAACAAACAAGTAGGCCCCAAGCTCAAGAGGCAGGCTTATGGCCTGCACAGGACGAAAAGTGAGACAAAAGCTTAAAAGTCACAAACATCAAAGGGAGAGAGAAAAAAAAAAAATCTGTGACCCAAAAAACTAAACAAAGGCCCTTTAAACTCCTTGGTGTTAATATTAAGTATCTCTCAGGCTCAGAAATCTCTTTAAAAATGTTTAACCACAAATGGGACTTGGGTTTACCTGTTTTGTTTGCATTTACGATGTGAAGCCAGAAAGACATACCCACCCTACTGTACTGTATTTATTTATATTTCTGTATAAAATAATACACTTTTTTCTTGTTGAAAAAAATCCATGTTTTTCGCGTTTTTTTCCAGGGGTAACCATAACACTAAGGAAGCTGCTAGTTAAATATTTATTGGATTACATAGCACAGGAATAAACCTCAATGCTGAAGCAGCCATGTTTGGCGGCCCTGACCACTGATGCTTAAAATAAAGGGAATTGGGCAGAAAATATGAAATACAAATATATACATTAATAACAGGGTTCAGACATGCAAAATACAGTAATTAATAAACAACACAATATTCAATAGATAAAACATAGAAAGAAAGAAAAAAAAATTAATAACAAAATGTAAATGCTCCTCGGGTGACTGAACAACTAACTGCAGCTGCACCGAAAAGAAAATGATTTTAACTAGAGGCTCCACTCCTTTATGCCACAAACAAATTTGGGAATAGTTACCCAAAATGGAATACACAATAGAACACAACTAAAAACGAGGGCCAAATTTGAACATAATACTGTACTAGATATCTCATTCCGCTCACTCTCAGATACTGTATATGAAAGACATTTAATACTACATATCTCAAAAGCATTTCAAAATTATTGGCACCCTCAACTTAATATTTGGTTGCATGCCCTTTGGAAAAAATAACTGAAATCAAGCGCTTCCTATAACCATCAACAAGCTTGTTACACCTCTCAAATGGAATTTCCGACCACTCTTCTTTTGCAAACTGCTCAAGGTCTCTCAGATTTAAAGGGCGCCTTCTCCCAACAGCAATTTTGAGATCTCTCCATAAGTGTTCAATTGGATTTAGATCCGGACTCATTGCTGGCCACTTCAGAACTCTCCAGCGTTTTGTCTTCAACCCTTTCTGGGTGCTTTTAGAGGTATGTTTGGGGTCATTGTCCTGCTGGAACACCCATGACCTCTGACACAGACCCAGTTTTCTGACACTGGGCCCTACATTGCGCCCTAATATCTTTGGTAGTCTTCAGATTTCATGACGCCTTGCACAGTCAAGGCATCCAGTGCCAAAGGCAGCAAAACATCCCCAAAACATCTTAGAACCTCTCCACTATGTTTGACTGTAGGTACTGTGTTCTTTTCTTTGTAGGCCTCATTCTGTTTACTGTAAACAGTAGAATGATGAGCTTTACCAAAAAGCTCTACCTTTGTCTCATCTGTCCACAAATCTTTCACCCAGAAGGATTTTGGCTTCCTTAATTACATTTTGGCAAACTCCAGTCTGGCATTTTTTATGTTTCTGTGTCAGCAGTGGAGTCCTCCTGGCTCTCCTGCCATAGCGTTTCATTTCATTCAGATGTCAATGGATAGTTCGAGCTGACACTGTTGCACCCTGAGTCTGCAGAACAGCTGGAATATGTTTTGAAGTTGATTGGGGCTGTTTATTCACCATTCAGACTATCCTTCGTTGCAGTCTTTTATCAATTTTTCTCTGCCGTCCACGTCCAGGGAGATTAGCTACAGTGCCATGTGTTGTGAACTTCTTGATTATGTTGCGCACAGTGGACAATGGAACATGAAGATCAATGGAGATGGACTTGTAGCCTTGAGATTGTTGATATTTTTCCACAATTTTCATCTCAAGTCCTCAGACAATTCTCTGCTCTTCTTTCTGTTCTCCGTGCTTAGTGTGGCACACTCAGACAAACAACAGAAAGGTTGAGTCAACTTTTCTCCATTTTAACTGGCTTCAAGTGTGATTGCTATATTGCCAGCACCTGTTTCTTTCCACAGGTGAGTTCAAACGAGCATCATATGCTTGATATAAAACAATTTACCCACAATTTTGAAAAGGTGCCAATAATTTTGTCCGGCCCATTTTTGGAGTTCTGTGTGACATGATGACAGATTTGGCTTTTTTCTCTGTTTATTTGTGTTGTTCCAATGCACATAAAGGAAATAAACATGTGTATACCAAAACATTTGTAATTTCAACAGTTTTCTGTGAGAAATGGTGCATTTTTTGGGAAACTTCCAGGGGTGTCGATAATTTCAGCCATGTCTGTATGTTTGAGATATCTTAAAACATAATTCATGATAACTCAAATACAATTTGAAATATTTTTAAAATGAAAGTCTCATTGAAAAACAAGGAGATTTTACCAGACATCATTTTGTAATATTTGAAATTCAATTTCAAATGTCTTAAAAGTGTTTAGGGTTACTTAGAGATCTCACGAAAGGTATTAAAAGTACTGCAGAATGTATGGTAGATATCTTGAAATGCAGATTAACTTATTTTGAGATATCTGTAAATGAGTCTTGGGTATCTAAAAAAAACGGAACTGTATTTTAAGATATAGAAAATGACATTGAAATATCTGTATATGTTAATATGACATGCTATGAACAAAAACTAACCTGAACTCAAGGAGAATGTGGATCCATTTGCAGCTATGGAGAGTGAGGAAAGGGTCACCGGGTGCAATAGGATGAATCATGGATGAGCTGCTCAAGTAACTCATTTACACGACCATAGGGAAAGGTAAAAACGAAACATATGATTAACTGAACCAATCAATGAAAAAAAAATAAGATTCCGGCAGAACCTAAAAAAGTCAAACTCTGCACAGATCGAGTTTATATTTGCACACAATTTCCTGGAGCTGTTAAAGTACCACGTCAGTTTTATGTGAAAATGTGGGCATTCCATCAAATTGCTTTGTTTAATAAATTTCTAAGCAGCAAGTCTGAAGTTACAGTTTATGTGGCATCTTTAATTTTAAAACCATCTTAAACAAAGACAGTCAACATTTCACACTAAGTTCAAACATTTTGCACTACTGAGAAAAAAACACAATGTGCCCACTAATTTCTGGGTATTTTGTTTTTACAAATGTGAGAGCTAGGCCTCTTGCACTCTTTCAGTAAACTATAGGTGACAAGTTTGTGGTGATCTTGCTTCAGCAAGTTATCACCTAGCGAAAAGCTGTGCACCAATAACAGAAAACAGATTCTTTTACTGTTTGCAATACCTAATGCTACAATAATGAGCAACAAAAGGAGTTGTGTTAAAAGGGGTCTGGTAGGGACTGTAACTGCAACAGAGATTCCCTACCGCGTGACAGGAGTCGGGTTATGGGAAGCAAAGGAGGCAAATGCAATGGCAGTGCTTTCAGTGCTAGTGGATGTAGGCCACTATCGATAGTGGGCACAGCACCAATGTAAGTACCCAGTATTTTGGGGATTACCTGGCTCTGTATTAGAAGGTGGGGATCCAGGGATGCTGGGACACTTGAGACCGCTTGAATTTGCCCAGAACTACCCTAGGAATATCCCTTGGATAGGAAGATCCTTCTGAGCATATGCTTGATTTAGATGAAGAGTGCAGAAACATTTAACTAACAAGAAGTAGGAAGGTGGAAGAGAAGGAAAAGATTTCATTTTGACTTAATTTTGTACTTTTGCATCCAAAGCCCTGTGCTCTTCTGTATTGTTACCTTTTTTAACAGTGAATCCATTCTTTTCCTTATATTTTTGGTTTCTTTTGGCATTTTTTGGGTTTAGATAGCATTAAAGCACCAGTTCAAGCCACAGCCGATAAACCATTAAGATGAATTTCCCTCTGTGATTAAGGCATACACCACTTTTGTATTCTCAGACATTTATAATCCCTAGTGCAATTCTTATCTATTATGATTTTCCAACAAATTGTTGACTTTTAAAGAAGACATTTGATATGAACTGTATGTGCTATCAGCATATATGCAAAGCAAATCATGGCACTTTATACTCTTCCCAGATAAAAATATGTAATATTAATTTGGATTAAAAAAATCGTAACCAGAATATGATGACTTTGTTGTACTCCAGTGTTCCACAAACATAACTCTAAGATACTGTATCACTCACTGTGTTGTATTTTGTTCCAAACTATGCACTGTTTAGAGATTTTTTTCTATGTATTTTTATTGAGATGTTTACTGCTATTCTTGCTCTGGTTTCAGTGGCACCAAAGCCTTCTCTGATAAAAGTACAGAGTAGCCAGATATGCAGATACAGTTCCTGTTGTGGCAGAAAACCATCTCATCCTCCCAAACCTCCTCCTGGCATTTCAGAATAAACACTTGAGTTTCTAAAGTGGGCTAAGATCACATTGAAGCTACACTGTTATCCAAAATCAGCTAGCAGTCTGAATTTGATCTGGTAACTGCTGTTGTGTAGTAATGTGAAAGAGATACGTAAATGACTGTCAGTAATGGGCAGTGAAGCTTTAGCAGACTCCTTCCAATGTTTACCCTTCATGTTCTGTTAAGTTCAGCTTTGTCATGCACTATGGGTGTAGGTTCCATTTGAAGTTCACTTTTGGGATGTGAATTTCGGTTGTATGCATTTTTTGTGTTGTTGGTAATTTTGGCTCAATTCCATTCCCAGGAATAATTCATTTAGGGTTTTCAAGTGTTATCTGAAGGGTGTTATTTAAAGAAACATTTGCCCCTAAAATTTATTTACGCCATGTAGTTTGTAGTGATGGTTGAGAAAAATTTTTAATCTCACATTTTTATGCAGAATGGAGATAATACATTTTCTGATATAATAGGGGTCTATGGTGAACAACAATAATATAAAAAAGTCCAAAAAAAAAAATCCCAAAATTTTACTTGTCACACAAACCACATTCCGAGTCATTTAGTTGAATGCTCACAACATCCCAAATACATGAATTTTTACAAAACATACTTAAATAAACCATTTCCTAAAAATGTTTTTCTGAACTAAAACTTCCTATTGTTATATTTATATTCATAGTACCTCAGGATTACTTTGTGGCATCCTGTGAAACTGCATAGGTGAATTGACCTTCTGCCTGTTAAAGCTTCTCAGATAAGTATGAGGCATACAGTACTCTCATCCTAATAATGTTTTCACTCAGCTTTTCTTTAACTTTTAATCTTTAGTTTTACATGTCTATCTAGGTGTGCTTTTTGTTGATGTCATGTAAAGTGCAATGTCAGCTGGTGAATAAGCTCTTACTGGGGTGGACTCCTGACCAATGACTGAGGTTTGGGGAGGCGGATTTTCACTTCAGATGCTCATGCAGATCTAAGCACATTCCATTTTCATTTATAAAAAGCATTTCATGGAAATGGTTTAACAAAGAATATTTTGGTAAAAATACATGAGTTTAAGATGTTGTGAGAATGCCATATGCATTATATTATACAAATAATGTGACATTTTTTTCATTGTCTTTTTTATATTGCTTTTTATTGTCCATCATATGTCACCATAGACCCCTTGTTATATTAGAATCTTTTTTAATATGCATGAAAACATGACATTAAGCATTTTTATCATAAATCACTACAAACTTCATGGGTTAGTTAACATATTAAAAAATATAATTTTTGGATAGCATATGCCTTTAAAGCACATGTTGTCAGAAACCAATTATCTTGTAGCATCTGTTCAGCTCCCATTTGTGAGTTCTTCAAAAGTGATTTTTTTGGTCTTTTTTGACCATTTGTATTTGGATCATTTGGTTTTTGAATTTGGGTGACACGGCGGTGCTGTGGTTCTACACTCTTAAATATAAAGGTGCCAGAGAGATTCTTCACAGCAATGTCATTGGGGAACCATTTTTAGCTCCCAAAAGACCCAACCACATGAAGGTTCCAGAAAGAACCTTTATTTATTTAGATCCATAAAAGGTTCCATATGGTAAATAACCATGAATATATGGTAATAGATTTGTGAAATACCAGTGAGTCGTGATGTTAAAAGGACTCTTGCTACATACAATAATATACAATAATATATGCTAAGTCTACATTTTCTTAATCTGTTAGTGTCCTGCTAGGTAACCTACCATACATTTAACATTTCTTTTTTCTCACATATGGAAAAAACCCTTCCCAGAATGAAATGGTGCTTTGTCAATCAATAGTCCTTTGATGAACCATACAACCCAGTAAAGTACTATAAAGTGCCATTAAAGAACCTGTGCCCACAAGGGGGCACCACTGAGCCCCTAACACAAGACACAGCAATAGAGCACATGTTAAAAGAATAAAATAAAGGACTTTTATTCTTCCCAATCACCTCTTCAAGACCAGTTGTACAAGCTCAATAAATCCAACAATTATAGAAAAATAAAACAATTCTTCCTCCTCTCCTCCACTGAGTGTTGCCCACTGGCTCCCGACTCAGAGACTCTGACTCATTAATGGGAGGCATCCAGCTCCCTTTTAAGCCTGGTCTGCGAATGCTTCTGGTGCTCTTCTGTGTGTTCCTGGAAGTACTTCTGGACGATAAAGAAAGTAGGGAGGTCCTCCACCCAACAGCACACTCTATAGGTACCCAGATAGCCTGACATGGCTGTACTTCCGAACTCCAACTACCAGCACCCATGCGGGTGTCCCAACTGGGTTGCTATATGAGGACCACTGCCACCTGGTGTATGGGAGATGGAATAGCTCCCGACACTTGGCTTCATGGCCCATGGCTCTTCTGGTCCATCCATTATGTAGGCCGAACACAAAGTTATTTTACCATCCCGCTGACCACTGCATCTGTGGTTCGACTCTGGCTTCCCATTTGGGTAAGAAACTATCCTCCTTCCTGGCCGGGACATCTGTCCTTCTCTTACAAACCATTATTTTTAGGAGTGTGCTACTGCCGCACAGCAAGGGGACCTCCATGGCATTAGAAAGTTGTTCCTGTGTCTGCATTAGATTCCTTCGGGCATCCCCAGTTTCCTCCTACACTCCAAAAACATGCAGGTTAGGTGGATTGGCATTACTAAATTACTCCTAGTGTGTTCATGTGTCTGTTTACCCTGTGCTGGGCTGGTGAACTGTCCACATGTTGTTCATGGCTTTCAACTGATGGTTGATGGGCTCGGCTCCTCAAACTTGCTACCCTACCCTGGATACTTTTGGAATTAATTTTATTACCTTGAATATAGCCCGTTTGAAATGTTAAGATTGTGCATTTGACTGAGCTCTATTGAATTTGTATTTTTTTTGGAAATATCTATATTTAATGTATTAAATATGATTAGTTTAATTTTGATCAAATTATTTTCGCAGTTTTGCCATTCCTCATTTGAGGTAAATTGTGATAGTGTTAAAGATAACATAAAGCTGGCTGAAAGAACACTGGTAATTATATTACAAGATACCACAGATGTTAATCGTCTCTGCAGTTTTTGCCAGGACAAGAAATGTCTAGAAGAACATTCGTCTTAAGCTTTGTCACAAAATGTTGATCTCTTACTTTGATAGGAATTAAAGCCTAATCTTAACAGCTGAAGCATGGCCCTTAAAACTACGCTCATCTCTCTATGTCTCTCTGCCCATGTTTCTTGAGTTTTGGAGGTTCTTTTTCATTGGTGCTGGCTGGATACACTTTGATATCCATATGACTTTCCTGGGAGATCATTATCTCAATGATCAGGGGCCTCATGTATAAACGGTGCGTACACACAGAAACGTTGCGTAAGAACTTTTCCACGTTCAAATCGCGATGTATAAAACCTACACTTGGCGTAAAGCCACGCACTTTTCCACGGTACCTCATGTCTTGTCGTACGCAAGTTCTCCGCTCGGTTTTGCAAACTGGCGGCACCCAGCGTCAAAGCAGTGCTACTGTTCTTGTGTGATTACCCTTTATTTCTTAGAACCACATTCCTGACGCGGTTTTATAAATACACTGAAACTAACTGCATATTGTTTATTAGTGTAATGCATCTGATTGTAACTAACCTGTAACAATATAATGGCCCAGGAAATGGCCATAGTATTCCAAATACCATAACTGCTTTAGTGTTGTTACTCTCACTGCACCTTTTTTTTCTTCCTTCATCTTTTTCCATATTGCTCTCACTGCACCACTCGGAGTATTTATATCACTGTATCTGAGTGGGGAATCACAGCAGCAGCTGATTGGAAAGAGAATTATCATTATAGAGCATCAAGCACACGCTGCCTCAGCCACGGCAAAACGTTTCAAAGGCTTTCCTGTACGGACCTCGCGGTTCAGAAACAGTTTCACTGCAAGAATTTTAAACGTACTCAATCAATTGCTCCTTGTGGAACTGTTTGTACTTATAAGTACAATCACCTCACTGTAAACTTGCACTACAGTTAAAATATTGCACAACCTGCAACACTTTATAAAGCGCGTATTTACATATGATGACGATATAATTTTTAAGATGAAATGCAGCAAAATATGTTGATTATATTATACAGATAAAACTTTAACTTCATTTAAATAATCTGTATTGTTAATAATTAAACATGTGAGGACACGGTGCCGCAGCGCTAGCAAGTATTATCCCTGCCTTGCGCTGTATATTTACTGAGGCTGGCGCAACACTGGAAGGATAGACGGATAGAATAATTAAACAAGTACTATGAAGATATTTTAATGTCCTTAAAAGTTCTAAAGAATCGTCGTTGTAAGCTTACAGATGGCTTAACGTCTATTACAGAGCTGATTGTGTGGCAATTGGGTATTTGGAGAAAGAAGAGTAAGGACAGGAATTGGAGGTTAGTATGTTTGAAAGAGACAGTACTGCTACAATAAATTATTTCATCGAAGGTCGCGCATGGCGCAGCAGCATTTTGTGTGAGACATGAACAATCACTGCGCCATCATGTTTCCATGTTTAATAACATGCTTTCATTCCAATCATCATGAAAATTATATCATGTATACATCTCAGTATTTTAATTATTCAGAGAGCTGTAATATCATGAATGTAATGGATTCTGCGTCCTGTCGGAGAAAGAGAAAGAATGGAAGCATGTAGTGATTCACACACATAGAGCACATTGAAGATCAAATACAAAACAAAGCATTTAACTTGCTACTTTAGTTACGATGGGATTTGAAAAACTAGTAAATTAAGTGATTTTAAGATTAAGTTTATGATGTTCTATTTTAATGACAAAATAAACTACGTGATTAAAGTGGAAATTTCAACATTAAAGTTGACATTTCTTGCTTTTTTCCCCACTGTGTGCCTACTTTTTTTTCTCTGTACCCTAATAAGCTCAGACGGTGGGCTACGACTCCCTTTTCATCGCAACTTTGATATCTGACAATTTCTTTTTTTTTTTGGCACTGTGCGATTTTATGAACTTGAGCTTTCGAGTTTCTCTGACACACTATGTCACTCAATCAACTTCTTTTTGTTGATTATACCACTGTTTTAATCAACAAATAGTATGTTTTTCCTTTGCCTCCACTTGGTATTCGCTGAAATTCTTATATTTTCCTCTGTGCTTTTCCCATTGTCTTTTCACAGAAGGCTGAGCTTAAGGGCTATTTATATTGATTTGCATATTCAAAGAGGCGTAATTCTGGGAGGAGTTGGGGCGGGACTGCACACGCATTACTTTGCATGCTGACCGGGATTTATGTAGCGGAAGAACGCGGAAGTTGGTGAAAGCACAAATTCCTGCATCTGGATTTTTCTGTGCGTAAGCACATTTCGGATTTTGTGCTTACGTCATGTTATAGTGTGAATTCTACGCACAGCGATATGCATGAGGCCCCAGTACTCTTGACTGTGTCTGGCTTGTCTGACTTGTTTTTCATAATCTGGCTGTGGTTCTACAATTAGCTGATGGACAGATAGTTGTTTTTTCGTTTATGTTGATTAATTTCTACTTTGTTCTATTTTAAGAAACCGTTATCCTCAAATATGATAGTTCTGTATTTAGTTAGTGGCATAACCTATTCTTGCATTTTGCCTTTTAGTTTGTACTGTTGTATTGTATTTCTGAGTTGGCAATGATAGATTGGCCATCTAGCTTTGTGATCAGGTTACTTGTGTTCAGTTTTGAGTGTTGTATTTCCTCCATTTTTTGACACCCATCGCATGCCCAAACTACCTGGGAGGGGGTCTCTCTCTCTCTGAATTGAATTCCTCAAGATTACTTTCCTTTTTTATCCTACAAGGTTTCTTTCTGTTGTTTCTCATCTTCTTAGGGAGCCAGTACTGGGAGGCTATCAAAAAACAGTGCAATATAAGAAATAAATTGGTGTTGTACTTTGTGGTTTTTATGAACAAACAGATGTGCATAGATGTGAATTACCAGCTCTTCTCCCTCTTGAGAATTCATCATTATTTGCATTGCTCTCTGTTGTTTATTAATTCTCATTAGTAAAGCAATGTATTTTAAAATAGTTCTGGGAAAAATTGTTCTATTAACAAGAAAATAATTATTACATTAAAAGAAAATTGGTGAAGAGTATAAAGAGATTCTTAGCTTTAAAAAAAAAGAGTTTCCCTAACCTTGCTCTTGGAATTACTTTTAAACTACTGTTGATTTAAACATCCTGGCATGACTGCCTACACAATTTCTCATACATTAATAAGAACAAACTAATGCTGGTTATGTTAACATTATATAAAGGAAGATAGTGAACCATTTGACTATATTGTATTAAATTTCCATAAGATATTAAAATGTTTGGTGCAAAAATTAAAAAAAAATGTTTACTCTGTATTGTTCTAAAAGAATATGTAACAATAGTTTCCTTTTTAGCTGAGAAAATTATTATGCACTCCAGAGCAACAAAGTACAGTAGTACTGATATTTCATCTTTTATTTTTTTTATCTATTTACACTAGCCACCTAATTCACTGAACACTTGAATACTATCTGGCTTTGAATGATGAAGTATAAAATACATATAAAATAAAAAATTAATTATGACTTGAAATCCAAATTCTTTAAAGATGTACAGTACAGTTGGTGATCTTGTGCATGTGTTACATTTCTTTCTTTTTCACTTCATATTTAATGATTTGCCCTAGTTATAGGAACTTCCACTTTTAAGCTATAACCAATATGATCAACTGCTCTGCCACTATACAGCAGTTCTAGAATTACTATTTAATATATGGTGCAAATATTACCATACAAAAAGGATTATTAATTAGCCAAAGAAATACTAATTGTGAGTGATATTAGCATTACATCCCATACAGTATTTTCCTAGACTGGCTGAAACCATAATGGTTACAAAATATTTAATCTAAATAACAGTGGTTCACGAAGTAAGGACAAGTGGTGGAAAGCTGTGCACATTTCATAAAATACAAGCCAAAATTAAGAAAAATAAAAAACATAATTAACCAAAAGAATAATACCATCATAAAAGAACTAGCAAATCACTAAGTAAATTTCAATTATGGAGTGGATTATACTTGATAAATCAGCATTTAAAAATAAAAAAAAATTAAGCTATATTCTCAGTCTGAGAAACAAACAAATGCTTGTTTTTACCAAAGTAAATCACTTTTTTAAAATGTTTATTCAATTTACGGTTTACATATGCCTTGCTTCTAATGCAAGAAGCTGGGTTTATGTGACAGACTTGATAAGAAGGGCTTGGGTGGCTCTAGGGAGTAGATAACTGTAGTTTGGAATGACAGTGATGGTCAGTGACACAATTTACATGCAACATGTGAAAGAGAAAACTAAAAATATGCAATAAAAATCTGAATTCATTTAGCAAGGTAGATAATATTATATGCGGTGGTGACTGGTGACCTACTTTCTAAGTATTCACAGCTGTCTGTGTGGGTGGTGTCAAGGGGGTCGACTTTTTGCGTGTATATGCTAGAAAAAATAAAATATACTTCCTCTGCGATGCTTTATCATAGTAAACTTATCAATTAGAGTATTACTGAAGTCAGGAATGTCATACATCAAGTGTTTTTCAGTGAGAACATAAAATGCAGTCGTAATTAAGACTAATAAATTATTATACCATCAAATTGGCAATTACATTTTAAAGTTCATTTCTATCTATATATCATGGACACTTCCTACTAATAAATGAGATATTCTCAAATAAGCAATTACATTTTAAAAGTTTATTTCTATCTCTTTATCATGGGCCTCTTCCTATTTATCTGTATAATTGGTTTGTTTTCAGGCAGTGGCTGACAATACTGATTGATGATGCATTCAGACAAAAGATAAATAAAATAATAAAAGATAAAAAAATAATAAAATTGGCTAATATACTATATAAATATTCAGAGAACATAGACAGGTACTGTAATGACCTCATTATTTATAAAAGAAGGCGAAATAGACTGCTTAACAGTAATATGCCTTTTCGAAAAGAAAGAAAAGATTGCAAAAAATAAAAGTTGACTTTACCTTCTATTACAAATAAAAAAGAGACCTAATAAAAAATGGTAGAGGCAGTTGCAGGCTACAGCAGCAGTTAATTCCTTATTCCTTTGATAGATGGCATTTGTTTTTACTGTGTTTGTATTTTTCCTTTTAATTTGCTGTATAGCAGTCTCACTTGTTCAGTACAGTATGTGTTATCAAACTTTAACACTGCTCATCTTGTTTAGTTTTAAAAATGTTACTTGTGGCAAGACATCTGCGGTGAGCTGGCGCCCTGCCCAGGATTTGTTCCTGCCTTGCGCCCTGTGATGGCTGGGATTGGCTCCAGCAGTCCCCCGTGACCCTGTGTTAAGATATACTGTAGCGGGTTGCACAATGACTGACTGGCAAGACATATTCTATAATATACAACTAAATGGAGCTTCTCAGAAAATAGAAATTGTACTGCAACACGACAAATAATATAGTGTGATCTTAACTTAATTGGCTGTTAATGATTTCTTTGTGACAGATATTATTAAAATAAGTTAAAATAAGCAGTGGCTGTTGGCGAGGAAGCAATCAGAAGTAAGGAGAAATGTTGGGCTACCACCCCAGTAACCTCATTTAATTATGCAAAAAATGAAAAGGGCAAAAATGGATGGTTAAGCACACAACTAAAAAGACACAGACTTAAGGTCAGTCTTGCCCGTTTTCTAGCTTTCTCTCTAATACGCGTCACTGGCACTTAGCCGACTCAGGTCTAGGCAGTGTCGTGCACCTCACACGATCTACGACATTCATAGTTCACCATTTCAATTCTGAACTAGTTTATGTTCAGTTCATTTTGTATTTTTTAAGGAGTGAAAATAAATGACCCACGAGTTTACTTTTTTCAATTTTGCATGCCTTATATTAGGCTATTACAGTGTTCTTGAATAAAATACAATAATTATGAAGACTTTTTTATTTAAATACACTTTATTGAGTTATACCCAGCAAAAAAAAAAAACTGTATAACCATATATGCTAATCCTCCTGGTCAAAAAATAAAATAGATGCAAATTACTGCTCTATTTCCAACCGTGTGACACAAATTGTGACTGTGGAACCAGTGTGTAGGGGAGCTATCGTTTTACGCTGACAGTCAAAATTCATGTCACATATTGCATGTCCAACGGGGAAAAATATAAAGTGGCCTCGTGAAGCACGTTTTCCTAAAAGCAAAAGCGGTTCTTCACGGCATGCTCGTGTCAGCAGGGGTGCAGCTTAAGCACAAGTAGGCAGACACAGACAGTACCTTTTTGATTTTACGTTATTTTCTCCAAATACAAATAAATGGTAAAACATCTGTACAAAATAAATATTCGTAAAAATCCACTATTTGTGCTTATCCAAATACCGTATTCGAATGTGGCTCCACTCCTACATTACAGGATAAGGCAAAACATTTAATCTGGACCTAAACCAGATCCAAAATGTCACATAAAAGTGAACTAGCTCACGTTCAAGTTCTTCACTTGCAAATACGTTACATTAAGTTCACCGTTCTTAGAAAAATGAGCGTGTTCAATGAACGCACCCTTTTGAACTTGTTCATGCACAACACTGGGTCTAGGTCTGCTTGAAGACACTACCCTTCTGTGCTGTCGGTTTATATGGTGGATTGGCCAGAAGGAGTAGGATTTGTTCTGGAAGTCAAGGTTAGGTGGAAATGCCCTCACTGGGTGTCTTCTCTGGGCTTTGGAAAAAGGACAAGATACCATTAGCAATGGCACCCCCTGTCCCGGAGTGATATTGCTTACCTCAATTGAGCTAATCTGGGATATACTGGACATGCATGTATGACAAAGTTTTATTTAAAATAGCAATATAACCCTCATTTTATGTAATTTTAGAATCAAAATTATTATTAGCAGCCAGTGGGGTACTCCCTATGTTAAAGTAGGGATTCCGCTCCTTTCTAGTTCTTTTCTATAAGGTTTTCTCTTGGCCCCTTCCTTCTCTTACTTCTACTTAGCCATGGTAATAGCACTAAAATCACGTAATACAACATAAGAGAAGTTTGATTAAAGTGGCACTCTAGCATAGTGTCTTGTTTTTAAAAAGTAATGAAGTCCAAATGCTTTCTTATTTATTTTTTTGTGTCTTTAGAACATTAGAACATTTGTGATTTTGTGATTTGAACAGGCCATTGAGCACAACAAGATCATCCATCCTATTCTTCACCTAGACAGTCCAAAATAACATCAAGTCAAGATCCGATGGTCACTAAAGTCCTACTGTCCACCGCACTACTTGGTGATTTACTCCTTGTGTCTAAAGTTCTTTGAGTGGCAAAAAACAAGTTAACATTTGTGTGAAATCTGCCTAAACAAGTGTCCAACCTTAACTTTGTTTTCTTGTTGAAGGATTTATTTTAAAGTAACAGCTGAAATCCACTGTTCTATTTCCATTCATAATTTTAAACACTCTGTGTACCTTTTAATCTCCATTTGTTTAAAATAAAACGGTTCAACTAATTCAGTCTCTCCTCAGAGCTCATACTTCTTGGTCCTGGAATCAGCCTAGTTGCTCTCCTCTGGACTTTCTCTTGTGCAGTTGTCTTTTTTTTCTAATATGGAGATCAAAACTGTACACTTTTCTCCAGGTGAGGTTTCGCTACTGTGTTATATAGCTTAAGTATAACCTTCCTTGTCTTGTACTCCACACATTGTTATATGCAGCCTAACAACCTGTTAGCCTTTTTGATTGCTTATGTATACCGTGATGAGTGCACTATGACTCCTACACCCCCATAAGGGATACTTTCAACTTTCAGACCTCTCACTGTGTATGCTAATGTAACATTGCAATGTTGTATGTACAATGCCTTCCTTACATTTACTGTTTTTACATTTAATTTAATCTGCCCAAGTCTCCCTGCAACAATTTAACTGATCCTTCATTATCTGCCCCTCCACCCAGTTTAGTATCATC
Source organism: Polypterus senegalus (assembly GCF_016835505.1). Taxonomy (NCBI): domain Eukaryota; kingdom Metazoa; phylum Chordata; class Cladistia; order Polypteriformes; family Polypteridae; genus Polypterus; species Polypterus senegalus. The sequence goes on from NC_053168.1 coordinate 43,752,964, forward strand.
TACAAATGTAACCAAGTTGTTGATTATATTATTTTCCAGATTGTTTATGCATATTAAAAACAGCAGAAGCCTCAGCGCTGATTCCTGAGGGATGCCACTTTTAACATCACCTAATTCAGAAAAAGTTTCCATTTGCTCCCTGTGTTTGAGCTAATTTTGTACCCACCTACACACTGCCTTGAATTAATACTTGTTTTAATTTGATCAGTACCCTTTCATTTGGTACCTTATCAAAAGCCGTCTTAAAACCAAGTTAAATAATATTATATGCACCTCTTTTATCATATGCTTTTGTTGATTCCTCATAGAATTCCAACATATTAGTGTATTATGACCTTTTGCAATCAGAGTACATGCTCTTTGCTAAAATACCGGTTCTGGACATGTGCCATTTGCTGTTTTCCTTAATAATGCCTTTCATTAATTTACTTGTGATGCATGTTAAGCTTACTGGACTAGCTGGGACACCCTTTTTATACAAAAGGATAATATTTGTTAGCTTCCTATCTTTAAGAATATCCCCAGTATGGAGAAATTTCCCCAGTGTACACATGAAAAGTCTCATCTTAGTTTATTTATGGAAATGTTTCCTTCATAACACAGTTAATATACCTGCTAATATTGTGTACTAATATTAATATGATGAACTGCAATTTGCTTAAAAGGTCATTCCATTAATTATCTAACCCGCTATATCCTAACTACAGGGTCACGGGGGTCTGCTGGAGCCAATCCAACACAGGGCACAAGGCAGGAAACAAACCCCGGGCAGGGCGCCAGCCAACGGCAGGCTTAAAGGAGTGTTCTTTTTTATTTTCTACGTGGGTATTACTAGGCATTGTCTATGGAGTGGACATAGGGGCAACCACACTTCATTCTCAGAGTAATGATCAAGAAAAGTTGTGATGGTAAAAATGAGTTGGAGGGTTCATAAAGGTTGAGTTTGTGCCTATATGTTGCCACAGGCTACTAAAGATACTTTCAGACTGCAGCCAAAAGTGATTTAGTTAAGATTTTTGGAACTCATTTTTTTGTTTGACTGTTCAAATTAATTTTGTAAGCAGATATGGCTGTGTAGCAATATCTAGACTGAATCTGAAAAATCAATAAAATTAATCAGACAGTTGTGACCTAATGGACAACAATTAATATCAGATACATACAGACTGCTAACTTGTACACTTCATATTGTTTGCAGTGCAGGATGACAGTAGTTAGTCAGCTCATGGTAACAAGTTCTCAAAAATCCTTTGAGTGGAATCAACACTGCCGGATCTGTATGTAGAAACCTGTGGACATGACAGAAGAGCCAGGACTAGTGTTAAGAAGTGAAGGTTTCTGATGCAAGATGATTTAACAGTTTTACAATGTCAAAGGAGACATTCTATTAATTATGGCAATATCTGTGTGCAAGACTTTCTCTGAAGAAAAACAACCACCTGAGGCAGGAAATGCTGTATTGGATTGTTTTCCTTTTTATATTTCATATTTCTGTGACAACATTGTATCTGTGTCACATAAATAAAAAGAAAAATCAACAATGAACAGCAGTGTAAAAAATAAATAAATGTATCTGAAAGATCTGTATTTATCCCGTCAGCGTAACAGGTAGCTTATAATTATGGTGACAGCACAATCATAATCTTTCCATACAGCTCCTTAAACCATGAACATGAAAATAAAATTTAGGTCCACAAAATAAACTGCCTAGCCTAATATAAACACAATATTCAATGAGATTGAAATATTGATTAGCATTAAACATTTTTCTATGATTCTTATCAAACTATTGGTGGCAGGACTGGCACTCCAGCCACCATGAAAAATCTCACTGTTCCAGTGTGGTGCTGAGGTGTCACCTGCTGCACTTGGAGTACAATCCAGGTGGCTCATCATGTTGTGGGTGTGGCAACGCGTGACAAGCGCATGCTCACAACCTCTCTCTCTCTCTCAACTATATCCTCACCAATATGAGGAAAGAATGCAATATCACCATCCAATAAGTACACATATTCGTCCAGGGACATCAATTATGGAGAACATTTTAGTGTACCAAGAGTCTAGTCATAAATGATGTTGAACAACAGAGGATGATATTTACAGGATTTTGATAGAAGTTTTAATATAAGCCCCTTCTGGGGATGATTGTACTTTGAATTAAATCAGCCTTTAGCAATAAATTCAAAACTTGGAGTTGCAGTCCTGTTGCCATGTTAATCATTTAACTATATTTTGCCACATCTGTGTTTCCTGTGCTATGCCAGTTTGAAGATTATTAATATTGTAATTATTATTGTTGTTATAATCTAAGCTGTGTGCTATATATTTTTGCCCATAATGTTTCTGTCAAGTCAGCACTAATATTCAATTTTAAATCAGAATTTAAATTTTTAAATCAGAAAGCACAAAGGTGCGGCCAATTTATATACTGTAACTGCTATGCCATAATCATTATTTATGTCTGATCTTAACAACATTTCATACAACCTACTTTATTTAATAAGTAGTCATAATATATGATTTCAGTGTTCATATAGTTGGGAAAATGGAGAACCTTAGCAAACATTTTCTATTCCTGTTTAACTTTCCATGGTTACTGCCAAGTTGTAAAAGGTCCATCAAACACTCACATTCATACATTAGATTTAATTATTAGTTGTGGTATTTATGTTCAAAATGCAATTGTCTCATCTCTAAATGAAACAATTACAAATCACTACCTAATTACATACGATCTCTGACTGCCTTTGCCACTAAACTCACAAAATAAAACAGGAACAGCTCAACATCTGGATTTAAATAATGCATTAGAAATCATTGATATTGTTAGGAATTCTGACATTTTTCTTGAAAATGATTAAGGTTGGCTGACACATGGAATTAACTCATCTCTGAAACTGATTTAAGAGTAGCTCTCCGGAACACAACAGTACTTACAGCAGAACAAAACTCACCATGATTTATGATTGATAGCACATTATTAGGATACCTTAAACTAGAGGGAGGAAGAAAAAAACTTAAATCACAGGCTTACCAAATCACACGAACGGAAATTGTTAATGAAACTATAACAAAAATGTAGTTAGTTCTGAATAATTTTGCAAATTGGTAGATAACTAGTGGTGTGGAGTGGAGGCAGGACCTCAGCATTTTTCCCATTTGATTCTGGGGTTCATCAGGGGTGAGTTCTTGCTCCTACTCTGTTCAATGCTTGTATGGACTGGGTGATGGGCAAGGTCGTGGGGTCCAGCGGCTGTGGGGCATCTGTTGGTGAAGAAAGATTCACGAATCTTGACTTTGCTGATGATGCTGTGATCTTCGCGGAGTCAATGGAGGCTCTAATCGGGGCAATCGAGAGACTGAGTGAGGTGTCTGAGTGTCAGGGCTTGTAAGTGTCCTGGATAAAAACCAAGATCCTGGTCTTTAATGACCTCTTTGGCACAGCCATCAGCAGTGTGTCTGTGTGCGGAGAGAATGTCAACCTTGTCGAGAGGTTTACTTACCTTGGCAGTGACATTCATGTCTCTGGTGACTCTTCCTATGAAGTCAGTAGATGGATTGGGAGAGCATGGGGGATCATGAGGTCACTGGAAAGGGGTGTGTGGCGCTCCCGATATCTATGCAAAAGGACTAATGTCCAAGTCTTTAGAGTCCTGGTGCCTCCTGTCTTGCTATATGGTTGCGAGACATGGACGCTATCCAGTGACCTGAGACGAAGACTGGACTCCTTTGGTACTGTGTCTCTCCGGAAAATCCTTGGGTACCGTAGCACCGGCCCAGCTTCATGAACGAGTCGTCTCTTCAGCCCAGGGGGAGCTCACCAAGAACCTGGGGACTTTTACGATTACGCCACCCCAGAAGTACTTCAGGGTCATGAGGACAGAAGCCCACAGTACTCCCGGGACAATTGATGAAGAAAAATGTGATGTTGACCTGGAGAAGAAACACTTCTGGGTCATGGACTTTAAAAGGACTTGGGAAACCCCAGCAGACTGAGCCGGAGTTGGGAGGGTGTGTGATGGAGCTGCTGGGAGTGGAGGATTGTTATTGTGATTACTGTGCTTATTATTGATTTATTGATTGAGAATTGTGGAGTGTACGGTGTTTGTGCTCTTTATTTGAAGAATATTATTATTAAACTCTGCTTGTGCTTTTACATTTGTGTCTGGGACGTCTGTCTGGTGGGTTCAATGGGGCAACAGTGCCTCTAGCGTCCACAGTATGTATTGTTATACTTGTAATTATCACAGCCACAGGTAAATGCAGGGCAAATGTCAACAGACCTGTTTGTAGCAAATTTTAATTTTATTAATTAACTTAATATTATTGTAACTCACATTTGGATATTTTTTGCTCAATTTCAGATAATAAGGTTTTCATTTAACATTGAATCTTGAACTCTGATTCGATTATACGTTGGCAAATGTAGCATTGAAATAACACATCGTAGCATTTTCAAATATCCAGATAATAAAATAGATAATATATATATATATATATATATACTCAGCAAAAAAAGAAATGTCCCTTTTTCAGGACTGTGTATTTCAACAATAATGTTTTAAAAATCCAAATAACTTTACAGATCTTCATTGTAAAGGGTTTAAACAATGTTTTCCATGCATGTTCAATTAACCATAATCAATTAATTAACATGCACCTGTGGAATGGCCGTTAAGACCTTAACAGCTTACAGAAAGTAGGCATTTAAGGTCACAGTTCTGAAAAAGGCAGGACACTAAAAAGACTTGTCTACCGACTGTGAAAAACACCCAAAGAAAGATGCCCAGGGTCCCTGCTCATCTGCGTGAACGTGCATTAGGCATGCTGCAGGGAGGCATGAGGACTGCTGATGTGGCTAGGGCAATAAATTGCCATGTCCGCACTGTGAGACGCCTAAGACAGCGCTACAGGGAGACAGGAAAGACAGCTGATCATCCTCGCAGTGGAAGACCACGTGTAACAACACCTGGGGCCTCATGTATAAACGGTGCGTACACACAGAAATGTTGCGTAAGAACTTTTCCACATTCAAATCGCGATGTATAAAACCTACACTTGGCGTAAAGCCACGCACTTTTCCACGGTACCTCATGCCTTGTCGTACGCAAGTTCTCCGCCGGTTTTGCAAACTGGCGGCACCCAGCGTCAAAGCAATGGTACTGTTCTTGTGTGATTACTCATTATTTTCATGACACGGCTTTATAAATACACAGAAACTAACCGCATATTGTTTATTAGTGTAATGCATCTGATTGTAATTAACTCGTAACAATATAATGGTCCAGGGAACAGCCATAGTATTCCAAATACCATAACTGCTTTAGCGTTGTTACTCTCACTTCTTCTTCTTCTTCTTCTTTCAGCTCCTCCCGTTAGGAGTTGCCACAGCGGATCATCTTTTTCCATATTTCTCTCACTGCACCACTCGGAGTATTTATATCACTGTATCTGAGTGTGAATCACAGCAGCAGCTGATCGGAAAGAGAATTATCGGTATACAGCAAGCACACGCTGTCTCTGCCACCGCAAAACGTTTCAAAGCCTTTCCTGTACGGACCTCGCGGTTCAAAACAGTTTAATCCCAAGTACTTTAAATGCAGCCAATCAAGTCCTCCTTGTAGAACTGTTTGTACTTATAAGTACAATCACCCCACTGTAAACTTGCACTACAGTTATAATATCGCACAACCTGAGCCACTTTGTAAAGCGCGTATTTACATATGAGGACGATATCATTTTTAAGGTGAAATGCAGCAAAATATGTTTGTTAAATTATACAGATAAAACTTTAACTTCATTTAAATAATCTACATTCTTCACTGGGAGTGTCTTTAAGGATAGAATAATTAAACATGTACTACGAAGATATTTCAATGTTCTTTAAACGTTTTGAAGAATCGGCTAAGCTTACAGATGGCTTAACGTCTATTACAGAGCTGATTGTATGGCGATCGGTTACTTGGGGAAAGAAAAGCACTGACTGCAGTGACGGCTACGCCAATATATATTGAGTATAAAACAGAAAGATAAAATAACAACACAGCTAAAAACGCAGCGACAAATTTCGGCAAAAGTTAAATGCTTGTGTCATGAGCACAAACGTTCTTTAACTCCTATCATCATGAAAATGACATCACGTATACATCTCAGTATTTTAGTTATTCAGAGAGCTGTAATATCACGAATGTAATGGACTCTGTGTCCAGTTGGAGGAAGAAAGCCGGTTTAAGAAGCAAGTAGTGATTCACACACATAGAGCACATAGAAAATCAAATACAAAACAAAGCATTTAACGTGCTACTTTAATTACGATGTGATTTTAGAAACTGGTTAATTAAACAATTTTTAGATGAATTTTATGATGTTCAACTTTAATGACAAAATAAACTACGTGATTAAAGTGGAAATGTCGAGATTGAAGTGGACATTTCGTGCTTTTTCCCCACCGTGTGGCTTTTTCTCTGTACCCTAATAAGCTTTCATATGACACTCAGACAGTGGGCTTACAACTCGGCTTTCCACGGCAACTTTGATATGTGACTTCTTTTTTATTTCCGGCACTGTGCGATTTTGTGGATGTGAGCTTTCATGTTTCTCCAACACGCTATGCCACTCGATCAACTTCCTTTTGTTGATTATACCACGGCTTATTTGAACAAATAGTATGTTTTTCCTTTGCCTCCACTTGGTATTCGCTGAAATTCTTATATTTTCCCCGTGCTTTTCCCATTGTCTTTTCACAGAAGGCTGCGCTTAAGGGCGATTTATATTGATTTGCATATTCAAATAGGCGTAATTCTGGGAGGATTTGGGGCGTTACATAATGCGCGTGCACGGATTTATGTAGCAGAAGAACGTGGAAGTTGGAGTACGCACAGATTCCTGCATCTGGATTTTTCTGTGCGTAAGCACATTTCGGCTTTTGTGCTTACGCCATGTTATAGTTCGAGTTCTACGCACGGCGTTATACATGAGGCCCCTGCACAGGATCGGTACATCCGAATATCACACCTGCGTGACAGGTACAGGATGGCCACAACAGCTGCCCGAGTCACACCAGGAACACACAATCACTCCATCAGTGCTCAGACTGTCCGCAATAGGCTGAGAGAGGCTGGACTGAGGGCTTGTAGGCCTGTTGTAAGGCAGGTCCTTACCTGACATCACCAGCAACAACGCCACCTATGGGCACAAACCCACCTTCGCTGGACCAGACAGGAGTGGCAAAAAGTGCTCTTCACTGATGAGTCACGGTTTTGTCTCACCAGGGGTGATGGACAGATTCGTGTTTATCATCGAAGGAATTGAGCACGTCTGGGACCTGTTGGATCGCAGGGTGAGGGCTAGGGCCATTCCCCCCACAAATGTCCAGGAACTTGCAGGTGCCTTGGTGGAAGAGTGGGGTAACATCTCACAGCAAGAACTGACAAATCTGGTCCAGTCCATGAGGAGGAGATGCGCTGCAGTACTTCAAGCAGCTGGTGGCCACACCAGATACTGACTGGTACTTTTGATTTTGAGCCTCCCTTCATTCAGGGACACATTGTGAAACATTTTTAGTTTATGTTTTATGGTGTTGACTCTTTTAGTGTTCATACAAATATTTACACATTAAGTTTACTGAAAGTAAAAACAGTTGAAAGTCAGAGGACGTTTCTTTTTTGGCTGAGTATATAATAAAAGCACATTTTTATAATATTTGTAAAAAGGGATCATTTGTGAACTATGACTATTGTGAATTATTTAGAATTTCCCTCCAATAACAGCATAATTTATTAATTTTTTTAGCAATAATCTTGACCGTGTAACACCACAGATTAAGCAATTGGCTTCAAAATTTAGTAGTGTGGTATTAAAGTATTTTACTTGTTTAGTAACTTGTACTTGACATCATAACAGAAAATACTAGCACTGTAAAATGTAAAAATGTATCTCTTTATATCTGTTTCTAACCATATTTTAGAAAAAATTTCTGCTCTTTTTGCCAAAACTCCCTATTGATAGACAATGATCATCAAATTAGCACTTATCAGACCTTTATTAAAGAAACATTTAGACAAAATTACATGTCCTAATTGTAGGCCAATTACAAACACACCATTTCTTTTAATCTCGATGATAGAATAATAACCTTCAATAACTCCCTTAATACTACAACCTACAATATATCAAAAGTTTAGATCTAAATTTCAACTACGATCCCAGCACAAAGACAGCCTTATTTCTTGTCGTCAGTGAAATTGTAATGTTATGCATTACAGGAAATGCTACAATTATGCATTTTAGATTACATGAAGCTTTTGTTACTGTTCCATCTGTTTTAGAATTACTGATAATTCTGACTGAAGATCCTGCTACTAAGTGGTTTTTATAACTAAAATTTATTTCAGTATGTACTAAAATATGATTATGGAAGTCCGTCATTGAATTTTAGTTGCAGCTATGGTGTTCCTCAGTGCTTAGGATTTTGCCTTAATTTTAGTCTCTCTACATACAGTACTTCCATTTGGAGATACAGTTCCAACCACAACAGTCTGTTCCACTTGTATGTGGATAATACTCTGTTATATTAATGAACCTTTAACTTAGAAGGCCATAACATTGAATCACCATGAAACCCAGAAGTTTGACACTGATCTCTCATTTAGTACTGACTAAACTATCCAAGATCCTGCTCTTTTCAGCTAAGAGCCTACATAGGCCTAAATAAGAGTCAATGTCTAAAAATCCAAATTAAACCCACTGTTGTGTAACAATAAAATGTGAAAACTTCCAAGGTATTGAATACTTTTGCAAGTGCTGTATTGTGCCTTAAAGTGTAATAAAGTGCACAGGCAGGCTGTTTAATATCCAGTGTAGTTTATTATTTTATAATTGTTCACGTCACCATTAAACCTAATGACATTATACTTATTTACTAGGTTAAACAAGATATTTTTTGCACTGTTTCTGTTTGGAAATGGTTTTCTTTGTCTTTAGTAGAAACATCACAACAAATTCACCATAAAACAATAAATATGAATGTTTTACATGTGTTTTTATAATGGTACAATAGAAAAACAGAATTTTTCAAATTAAATCGTATTTTTTCACCATTAATTTCACAGTGTGGTCATTCTTCCCTAGTTAATTGTTTTCTATTTTAATCATGCTCTTGATGAAATTTAAAATCTAAATTCCAAATGCACTCTTCTTACACATTACCTTCAAAATACAAGTATGCTAATCTTTAAAACACCCATGTTTTTGTGTCTTGCTGTCAGTAAAAGCAGAATAAAAACCTGAAGAGAATGCATTTCTCAGTCGCCCACTGAACTCTATCAGTGTGTACCGTGGTGTTAAGGATACTTAGGGTTGCCACATGGTTGTCTATAACAGCCTGTTTAATTATTTTCTTTGTTGTTTAAGTAGCTAAAAACATGAAAAGAAAAGGGCACTTTCAGTCGCATGAAATCTTAAAAAGGATTAGCATGTGTGTTTCAAAGTGACACACAATACATGAGGTGCTATTATTGGTTACAAGGGGTTAAAAAGATTTATTTATGATGTATTACTGTAATTTTTAATTTAGACATGCAAATTTTTTAATTTGTGCTGACTGCTTTGCCTTAATGGTTTTGATTAATACTGGGAGGTAGTGTTTGTGAAAGAGATTTATACCGTGATTCATCTGCAAAATAATCAAATCATTACCAGCTAATGACAACACTGTGAAAAATGATATAGATATTGTGTAACTCTCTGCCATTACAGTGCCTGTAGCAGTGTTTGATCCATCCTCAGTATATGAAGTCATGCTTCTAATTGCTTTGGAGTTCTTTTCAGATCCACTGTAATTTGACTGAAGAGAGAATGTTGATCTTAATGAAGCTCTCTAATAAACATAGATGCAATTACTGTCTCAAGGATTAACTGTGATTTTAGTTACAATATCCCAAAATCATTTGGTTTACCATTGTTGTTTATTTGTTTATATTGTCCACAAATCATAATTTACTTCTCAAAGGCAGGCAATAAAAAAATGTGAAAAAATGTGAAAAAATGTTTAAAGATTTATTAGGCAAACATTACTTCATAAAAAGAATGTTATTTTTTTTTACTAGGTATAGTTCAGTAGCCTATGCTAAATGAAAGCATTTTACCTGTGGTGATGGTAAGTAAAGAAACATGTTCAAGTTTCTGCTCCATATACGTTTTCAGGAAATTGCCTATGTTTCTGTACTTAGCATCCCTAAACCTGAATTGGTTTGTTATCACCCAGCAGGAAATGTCTTAATACACCATATGTGCTCCGTTTCTTAAATATTCTTAATGCAGCAGCAATTAGCAAATTAATTAGAACTCTTTTTCTCTCTTTACATTCTAGAAAACATTTCTCCATTTATTGCTTTTTCTCTTAGGCTTAGAATAATAATACTCCACAGTAAAGAAACAAGTGGGTTTCTAAGGTCATTTTCTGGGTTGGATCATTCAGGTATTAAGTAACACAAGCATGGAATAGTCATTTGTTTCTTTCTGTATAATAAAACTAATACAATTACTGTGTAATATATTATTATCAAACTACTATACTGTGCACATGGGTGTCTGTGGGGCGTTGGGGACACATACCCTCTCAGAAATTCAAGTGATATATTTTTTACAGCATTGTTTATATCATCATTTGTTATGATTCTGGGCCCTCAAAGGCCACCAGTGTTTTTTCCGTCATTAGTTCTGCTTCCATTGCTGCTATGGGGCGTGGCCTCTAAGGTTGGGAATCGTGCGTAATGGACACGACGATATACAAGGACAGCTATGGGTGCAATTCCTTATCTGATCTGCAGATACCAGATCTCTGAAAAATTCAAAGTTTATCATTGTACTCTTTTCTCATATGTATTTTATTCTCTCGATCACGATTATTGTCTATTATATTTGGCTTCACTTTTGTTTTGCTCTATGTTTTTTTTTTGTTTTGTTTTTTACAAGTATCTCCCAGTTGTTTCTCAAAAGTTTATCTGCTAGTTCGCTAACAGAACAGCTATCTTTGCTTTAGTGAATTTAGACTGGAATGATCATCAAAAAACTATATATTATATTGCATTTTCAAATTTTACTTTGCATTTCAGGCAGTTACTACTTAATTGTACACAAATCCTTCACTATTTTTAATCACTCTATCTGAAAATTACTAAGAAATGAGGAAAGTAGGTTGAATTGATATGAACATGTGATGAGGAGAGACAAGGAATATGAGGGAAAAAGAGCGATGGGAATGGAAGTACAGGAGAAGAGAAAGTGAGGGAGGCCAAAGTGGAGGCGGTAGAGTAAAAGTAAATTTGAAGGAAAAGGATCTGTCTGATCTAGGGCAGAGATGTTTGGAGAAGGCTGATCAAGCACATTGACCCAACATAGAAGTGGGAAATGATGAGGAGGAAGAAGAAGATTTGCATCCAGAGTTCAGTATTCACATCAAAGGCTCATATTCTGTATCTGCATTCAAAAAACATGTAAAAAGTGTGTACGAGCCAGAGAAAGGTTTCACTTGCCTGCCTGCTCAGAAAACATGAAGAGCGTGCCACAGGTGGTCTGGTTTTAGGGCTACATTTTGGTCCTCTGAGATGTTTAAAATAGTTCTACCTTTGTTTTTTTCTATTATTTTTGCCCAATCATTAAAAAATGTTTACCAAGAATACCTCATCCATCATTCCTTCCTCTCGCCACCCAAATGCAGTTCAGTTTTTCAATTGGTAAGTAACTTTTTCTTAAACACTAGCTTATTTTATTTTCCTAAGCATTATATACATTCATTGTGTGCTTTAAATGTTTATTTATATCACAAGTGAAGTGTAGAGGAAACTGTAATTGGTCCCCAGAAGTAGATAAAATCATTACATTAACTTTTGTAATGCAGCTAAATACACATAATGTTGAGTCTATGAAGTGGTAATCTAGTAGGTAGTTTGTGTTTTAGATGGTTTGCTTTATATAGAAACCCATGGTGGACTGTAATAGAGGTGTTTCTGTGTGAATGAGCATTTTATTATCCTGCTCAATAACTGACTTCCATGGCCACAGTAGCAGTTAGACCACAGAGTGGGCTCAGTGAAACGAATAAGAATAGCAGTACACTCAGTGCTCTAACCCTTCCTTTTGAGGGTATAAGAGCCAATGTTAGAAAGTTAAAGTTTTGAGTTAAACTAATATTAATGTTTGCTTAATTTGAATAGAGTATAAATTTCTTTCATAGTCATAACTTATGGTATAGTCTTTTCCCCCTGTGAGTTAGTAAGAGATAGGACCTTCTTACTATAACTGAGTAACAGTTTGATAATAAGCTTAGTTGTGGAAATAACAGGTCCCAGTAAAGAGGGATTTGAAAGACCCATTTTCTACTCAGAGATGGGATAAGCATACAGTTTTCTAACCATTATGAAATGGTTCAGAAATGTTAAGTAAATAGTAAAAAGATTTAAGCTTTGAACTGAACTTTTCTTAACATTAATCTTTTCCTTTTTTGTTATTTTGATTTTTCTTTTTGTGTGAACTGTTTTACTTTGAAAGTTAACTAAACTTTTAAAAACAAAGATATTCGTGTCAGGCTTTTGTTAAATTCCATTTTTTGAGTTGAAGCTGCTGAACTTTGGTAATGTGGTAAAACACAGCTACAAAGGGCAATAAGCTTTTTTAAAGTCCATCCAAGGAAAATTACAGAATGACTACGGTATTCAATTATTTTTGACCACTTTTTGTTAGGCAAATGTCAAACCATAGACGTGCTTAGTACATCAGTTTTTCTTGGTATTTGATGAGCCATTCGTATTGCTATAACAATTCATGTAACAATTTGCAAATCTCAAAACTGGAGTGGCTGTCCTGTAACAGAATCTCTAACAGCGACATGTAAAATTTTCTATGAGGTTACTAAATATCCAGCACAAACAATTGGATATCTGCAGGCCTCCTGTATCTAATAAAATGTAGGAACCACTCCCACAGGTCTCACCACTCACAGCAGGCCTTCAAAGAGCACATAGCAGCAGGAGAATTTAGAATCAACAAACTACTTTTGTGTTTTTGAACTATAATAGGAAGCTAGAAAAATCCTGTAAAACCAAGCAGAATTTTGCAAAACAGTTATTCCTACCAGAAACTGAATTAAACTCCATCTATTGGGAGGCAGCAATGTTATTGGCTTCACCAATGTTACATCCACTTTCTTATGACCTCTCATCCATTTTCTAGGCTTTGAGGCAACATTCTGAGCAAAGTCAACCAACTGCCCCTTATCTCAGCAACACATTCCAGCTCTCTTCATGAAGGTACAGTTTATTACAATAAATATGAGATAATTTGTGTATGAGATACTGGGCTCTAGGTTGTTGTTTTAGTGGGTCATGCTCAGTCATTTACTACAAGAGGCACCAAAGGGTTGTTCTTTTCAGATATCCATGTCATATATAGAAATTCTCTTCATTTGCAGAGTCACCGACTCTACTCTGAGGTTCTTCAACACTACCAAGCTTCTTCTCTGTCACATAGAGTAAACCAGCATCACTACAAAAAAAAAAAAAAAAAGCTAATATCTACTACTCGCACTGTACTTGATCTTTTCTTTTTTGTTCCCATTGCTAGCAGTCATATGCAAAAATGTGGACATTTTTGGGAACACTTTCTTTTGATAGTTCATTCTCATTTCAACCTCCTTGATTTGTATGCCCAGTTCAGCTCCTGCCCCAATCCATATATCAAACTTGATGGATCAATTTCTTTTATTTGTAAACTTTATATACACACCATATATATGCTGTAACAGACTGGCACCTGTCATGATGAGTTTATGCCATTTGATCTGTAACTGCTATTTGTTTGTTTTCTTTGAAATGAATAAATGGGTTAGAAATTAGATGGATGTTTAGCCATGTTTAAAATCTCCAAAGAATCATACCTGCACATGCCATTGGATGCTTGGAGGCATGTGTATGTACTGTATGCCAAGTGGTAGGGCTCATGATTTGATGTTTTCCCAGTATGCTAGTGGATTATGGAATCCATTAGTTTCTAGCAATTCTTGTCCTGCCAAGAGGGAGAAGATGATTTAGGCCAAAGAGGCGACACAAGGGAACAGAAGACATCCTAGCTAACTCATAACAATAAAGGATGACGATTGGAGGAACAAGGAATTGTGTTTTTGTGACAATACTGAGCTTCGTGAGGACGGGAAGAAGGTCAGTACTTTCCTGCCCTTCCAACAAGGTGCAGCATAAAGTTGCTCCTCGAATAAAATTAACATCTGAGAGGTAACCTGAAAGATCTGGCAGCAGAAAGCCTCATTGTACACTTACAGGGAGATTAAAACTGATGTATCTGGAGCAAATCTAAGTATGCCTCTGACCCCAGGAGTAATTATGTGTCTTGGCTGGAAGTGATGTCAAGGAGGAGGTTTAAGAAGAGCTTTTACCGAGAGAGATCAGATCTTTTTGAGTAGTATAAAGAGAGAGATGGGAGATAAAGAAGGAACTGCTTTGTGTGGATGCCATTAGGTGGCAGGCCACCCTATAAAGCAGATAAATGATATAAACTTCTGTAGTATGAACACCTTTGTACCTCGTGTTCTCTCTTTTGTTTATTTCTGTCATATTGATTATTTTGTCAATAAATAATGTATTTTTATTGTTTGCTTAGTATTACTGTGGGCCAGTAATGCTGCCATAACAAACCCCCAACTGTTATTGTAGGCAGAAAAGCCAAAAATGCCTCACTTTATTATTTGCTAGCCATTTTTGTGCATGCCAGTTCATTTGAACATTTCTATTACATTTTATATATACGTTGATGGCTTTTTCTTGTGCTGTCTAACACAGAATTAGACACGGTTTACTGTGCCATACTTGGTAAGCATGTAGCTGCCTTAATTCTGCTAAGATAGTTTTAAACTGTGAGCGCAGACAGGTGCACATGAAGCTGTATTACACGCTGCTAATCAGGATGTCTTGTCATTTGCTTCCTGTCTCTGCATGTTAAAAATGGATGCTGTTTAAAGAAATGAATGAAAATCAGCAGCCAATCCCCTAGACACAACTAGGCAAAATACAAAAGAAGGAAAATATAACATAAACAATAAAGGAATTTGCATAGTGAAACTGTAATTTACTCTAGTTCACTGTTAATATATAAAATATTAGCAATGCATAGTTAACACCAGAGCATTATCAGATGTCTAACGTCTTTGATTTAGTACTTTAGATGCCAAATATTAGAAACAATTTTTTGTTTATAAATCACCTTTTGTTAAATGCTTAATCATGGTATTCATTCTCAGTAATTTAACAGTAATATGGAATCTACTGTATTTTTGTCTCTCTTTACCATATATCAGTCCATACTATTATTATATTACATATCTTTCTCAAAACAATACAGAACATATCCCCTCGCTGTAATTCAAAATTAGCAACCATTTCTCTGTGAGATTCTGTTCTTTTCTAGATCTTTCATTAATATATGTGATATTTTACATTTATTGCTTGCTTATATTATTGTAATTAAACAGTCATTATTACTACCTCTGTCTACAACTTTATTCTTTTGCAAAAACATTTCAATATAATTTAAATTTTCTGAATTGACTTAAATTCTTTAGATATTTATATAGCTCCTGTCTGGAAAACCATAACAGTGGAAAAGGCTCCACTAAGATGGCAATGGGTCCTCCCAGAGAGATTGAAACCCACACAGGTAGATAGAGAGACTATGCGGCAGATAGGAAAATGACTGGATTCCCTCTGGAACAATACAGGCTGTCAGGAAGGCAGTTAGTTTCCAATGCTGACAAAGAAGAAGCAAACATACACACACACACACCAAAGCTGGATGACCTACCAAGTGGGAAAGTAACGCGATGGGGAGCTAGAAGGAATTCAGTAAAAATCCTCCAGCATGGTGTTATCAAAACCACCTTTTTGAAAAGTGGGTAATCAAATAATAGACAGCCAGAAGAAGGACATGTTTAGAAAGTCACCCAGTGTGGGGTAAGACTTGTGATCTGAGTTATGAATCCAGGAGAACCCATTTTCTTACCATTTTTGTATGTATCATTTGTTTTGGACTTACTAAAAATCAATAGAGTTATCTTGGCAATGCCATTTTATGTCCTGGTTTTGTGGATGGTACATTTTGTGATTGTTTCTGCATAATGCTGTCCATGTTGTTTTTGGCTGTTATTCCCACCAGTCATGTGACACAGAGGTCATGTAACAAACTGAATAATTAATCCCTGTTTGTACACAGTGGCAGCATTTAGCTTCTGTCATCTGTGTATTGAATTCACAACTAAAATCATTCCATGTTAGTGTCAGGATTTTCTGGTTGCAAATATCTTTTTCGGATTACAATTTTGATTTTGTGTTTTGGGTTTGACTGTTTTCAGACCTTGATATTGCTTCACATTCCATGCTTTCCTGGTCTCTTCTACCTGCACTGCTCAAAAAAAAGTACAGGAACACTTAAATCACATATCATATCCTGATGAACAAAATATTCAAGTGGAAAATTTTTACTAAGTAATACTGTGTAATTCGCTGAGAACAAAATGATGCAACACCGGTCAATGGAAACTAAAATCACTAACTCATTAAGGGCTGGATTCAACATCATACTGAAAATCAAAGTCAAAAACTGAAATCACAGGCTGATGTAACTTGTGTGAATTTCAGCGCGGCAACTCCTAAAGTAACTCAATATTGTGTATGGCCCCCACTGTCTGGGCATGATGAGACAGTGGATGGTGTCCTGATGGATCTCCTCCCAGACCTGGATCAGGGCATCTGTGATTTTCTGGACAGCCTGCAGCACTACTTGGTGGCGTAAGATGCAACAATTCATAAGGTCTCAGAGACTCTCAGTTGGGTTTGAGACTGGGGAACATGTGGGCCAGTAAATGGTATCAATGCCTTTGTCATCTTGAAACTTTCTATACTCTCTGGCCATATAAGCCCAGGATTTGGCGTGCACTAGTAGGAACTCAAGGCCCACTGCACCACCGTAAAGTCTGACAGTTGCTCTGAGGATTTCATTCTGGTACATAACAGCCGTCAGGTTAGCATCAGCGTTTACTAGCACATGGAGATCTATGCCAGCATCCAAGGATATGCCTCCCCTGAAAATCACTGACTAACCACCAAACTGGTCATGCTGGATGATGTTGCAGACTGCATAACATTTACCACAACGTCTCCAGACTCTTTCACACCTGTCACATGTACTCAGTGTGAACCAGCTCTCATCTATGAAAAGATTGGGGAGCCAATGGCAGAGCTGCCAATTGCGTATTCTCTGGCACATGTCACTCGAGGTGCATGGTGATGGGTTGTGAACACAGGTCCCACTAGTGGACGTTGGGCCCTCATGTCACCCTCATGAAGTCTTTTTCTGTTCAGTTTAGTCACTATTCACCAATAACATGTTTTGTAATTTTGAGTTTGCTACTTACTAAATTGTTAATTACTGTAAACTATGTCTGATCTTTGACACTCCTATGGAGACTATTACTGCTGAAAATATATAACTGTTTTTCTCTGTCAGAACACACTGGAAACTGAGCCTCTCTGGTTGACAGTCTGAATATTCATAACTGATTAGTATTCTGTTTATAATTAGGATTTGAATTAAATGTAACACACGTTAAGTTAGGCTGCCTAGCCTCTAAGGTTTTATTTAGAAATACACACTAAGGAATAGCACTTAGCTTCTGAGGTTGCAGGTCAAATATTATTCATGTAAAACACACTAAGATAACTACTTAGCCTCTGAGATTTCATTATAAACCACACCCTAGTTAACCTCTGAAGTTACATATAGAGAGTGACTATAAGTCATAGTTGTATTTCTTTTTAAAGGCATATAACATAAAGCTTTGCAAATGATAGTATGTCAATGACAACTCAAACATTACAGTTACTTGTAATCAATTGATAACTTACAGTAAAATTAATCTTTAAGTGTTAATAGTAATTGGAGTCAGATTAAGAGATCTGCACCCTTATTCCATCATTGGTTAAGTGGTGTGACAACTGCTGAATAAAAACTGGTGAAATAAACAATTAACATAATAACCATAAATGCAATAGTAATAAATGAATAAATTACCATCTAGAAAGGCCCACACTAAAATACTGTTAAATTGTTATTTACAGAATTATCAGCAGACATCATAAACAGGAAACTTTAAAGAATGTTTTGAATTGACAGGACTCTTGGCCAACAAATGAGGGTGAGAGGTGGGTCTTCGGGTGCTGTTAAAAGGAGCAGTCTTCCCTGTCATGTCAGGGTTCTGCCTAACATAAGTGCTTCATGGCTTCAACACATGGCTACTCCTGGGTCAGTCTTGAATCTCACCAAGAGGAGTCGGAGTTTGGAGTTGAACAGGACAACCCTTACTGAGAAAAGAGGTAAGAATGGAAGGAGTATTATTGGTAATCTTGTTTGCATGGACATCATCTGGGAAATGATTTTGACTTACTTAACAGGTACTGTGCTCAAATTAAAGGTGTTTTGATTAGAACTTGTGTGAGGTAGTTGTTTTCTAATGGGATCCCTATTACAGGTTCACACAAACAAACAAAAAAATCAGTTTGGCTTCCACAGTGAACATTGTTTTTTGCCCTCCACCAAATCATGTTCTCTACCTGTCTGTCCAATTCAAGACTGTAGAGGTCAGAGCCTGTAAGGGAGGAACTAAATGTGACTGAGCACCAGTCCATCATCAGCCCCACTAATACCTACAGTGCCAATTTATAATTGCCAATTAAGTTAACACAAATTGTTATTAAGTTTTAAAATATGTGCATTACAATAAAAGAGGTATAACCAAGAAATCATACACACAATGTTATGAAGTTCATATTACAGCACAAGCATAGTTGAATTAAAAATACAATGAACCTTTAAAAGAGAGAGTAAAAAAAACATTAAATCGTAATATCCTTACTTGATTTGGATAGATGTTTGAAAGAAAAATGTGCCTTTGATAAAATAGTTCCTCATATCCATTTATACAATGGTAGTAAAACTGAAACAGAGGCAGGATCATAGATGGCTTATTTTGGAATAAGAATTCTTGAAAAAGTTGGGGAAAACAAACACATATTTTTGATGAAAACCGGGTAACGTGGAGAAACCTAGAAATGGGTAGAATGTGTAGACAGCACACAGACATCACACAGGCCTGGACACAAATGCTGTAAGATAGCAGCCATGCCCCCCACATGGTTTTCGTTTTAATTCATATTTCTCTGAATCAATTTTGAATAGTATTGTTTTACAATACTGTGGTGGGCTGGCGCCCTGCCCGGGGTTTGTTTCCTGCCTTGTGCTCTGTGTTGGCTGGGATTGGCTCCAGCAAACCCCCATGACCCTGTGTTAGGATATAGCAGGTTGGATAATTGATGGATGGATGGATGGGTGTTTTCCAATAAGGGGTCACAGGAGCTCTATCTGGGCTACATTAAGTCTAGAGGAGAATCCAGTCTTAAAAGTAATACCAGTCCATCAGTAACTGGCAAACTCCCATATTCTGGGCCAGTTTAGAGTTAACGTAACATGCTCTGTTTTGGGATGAGAAAACTCCACAAGGTACGGATGAACCAAAAACTAAACCCAGGTTTATATACAGTGGTGTGAAAAACTATTTGCCCCCTTTCTGATTTCTTATTCTTTTGCATGTTTGTCACACAAAATGTTTCTGATCATCAAACACATTTAACCATTAGTCAAATATAACACAAGTAAAATGGATTTTTTTTCTCCCTAAATAATAAAAACCATCATTTAAAAATTGCATTTTGTGTTTACTTGTGTTATATTTGACTAATAGTTAAACGTGTTTGATGATCGGAAACATTTTGTGTGACAAACATGCAAAAGAATAAGAAATCAGGAAGGGGGTAAATAGTTTTTCACACCACTGTAAATATGAGGATGTTTTTCTTTTTTTATATATATAATTTTTATTTTATTTTTAAAAGTCAGAACATTACTGCAGCACACTATTCAATCAAACAAATAATAAAAAGTTAACAGATACAACCATTTACTTCAAAATCAGCCCTGAAAAAGCAGATAAAGAAAAACAGAATTACAAAGAAAAAAAAAAACAAAACAAGATTTAACCCCCCACCTAAGACTATGAGGAAGTTTTAACTACTACTCCATCCTGCATATGAATTTGACTCTTCTATGAACTCTGTGATCTTTGAGGAAAATTGTACTGTTAAGCACAGGTTAGTAGAAAATATTTTAATGTTTTATGGTATACAGTTACATGCTGAGTCTGTGTGTGGTCCAAATGTTTTGTTACAAAATCATATGGGATTACTGCAACCAAACAATTTTTACAACTAAATTACAGTTGACAATGGCAAAAAATATATCATCAAGCACTACTGGTGCCAAGTTTAGGCGTCATTCAGTTAGATGGATATATATCTAGTCATTGAGATTTGTAATGGTCATATCCTGTGTAAAGGCAATCATTTTTACCCAAATATGTACAGTAAACACAGTGATTCAATAACCAGAAAGTAAAGCAAACGTTTTATTATTATTACAAATGTAGATAAACAATGGACTGCTATAGTTGTCAGCTAGAAATGAAAATCAATTCCACATATGTAAAGGAGAACAAATTGTCTTTAATTTTACTTTCAATTTCTTTCTTGAAAAAAAAAATACTTAAAATTCCAGTATTGTGTGAAATACATTGAATTGCTCTACAACCATGAGTTGCATTAAGCTAGTTTGAAAATCATTGGTTGAATGAATGGACATTTGTATGTCATATTTTTACTAAAACATATTAAAACTCAGGATTAAAATGATGTTACATTCACACATTTCTTTTCAGCAATTAAGCTTATAAGGACAGATCGCTATCCAGGAATTAATACCTCTCACAAAACTTTTACTTGAACTCACGCAAAGACTGAAGTAAAAAAATCTTTAGTATATATAAAAACAATTTAGAACATGTACAACATGGTTACAAATCAAGTGCTATTAGTGATTAGTTAACTGTTTTAAAAGTTGGAGCATTTTTAATTTTTGTTTATTCACTTCATCAAAGACAGAGAGATATTACATTATTTCTGAAAATAACAGTAATAATAGAATGGAATTCTATGTATTAATAAATTACATAAAATATAGGTCATGTAATAGCACTTTTACAATATCATGTAGATATTAGGTTCCACTTATTGATTTTTATTTCTTTTGCTCATTTTATCATTTTTGCCGCCCATTTTGTGTATTTGCATTTATTGTCTCAAAATGGTAGTTTATTTTTTACTCATGCATTTACATTTATATGTAATTTTTTATTGCCATTTTCACCGCTGTTTTACTTTGGTGTGGGTACTGTCATTTTTTTGGATCCTGTGTACACTTCATCATAGAAACTCACAGTAACTTGCTAGGTGTAACGTAACTGACACAACAGGATGAAGTCACCATTTCCATCAGTTACCTATCCAAGATTACAGATATCAGATCGAAAACCAACCTGGAAAGGCCTTTTGCATTGAATGTGTTTTTTCTTGTTTTCGACCATTTACTGGGTCTTTAACTTTATTTACTGATCAATGTTTTGACTTCAGAATATTTCTGCTTCTAGAATTCTCGGTTTTGACCTTTGCTCTGTTTTACTAATCTCTTTCTCTTTGCTACTTTTCATTCTATATGCCACAGTAAGACAAAAACAACACCAATTACTGTAGGCCTATGGGTGCTGAGATACCGTAGCTTTCATGGATGCCAGATTCCAAATAAGTGCTTTAAAAACTGACTGATGTCTTATTGTTAGTTTTTGGATAATAATGATCTATGGTTATCTATAGGTCATATATCTTAAACATTTTTAAAAGAAGTACCTGATAGAGAACTACACACTCTTGTTTAAGTCCACCCATGCAGCCAGGTAGCTCATATGACAGTGAAAATAACTACTACTTTGTACAACTTATATTGATATTTTACTGCTTGCAAGTTACATTAAGTGACATGATGTTGCATTTAACGCTGCTGTCATATAGCTCCCAGGGTCCTGAGCCAGGCACTGTTCATCTAGTATTTTCATGTTCTTCCTGCCTCTTTATTTCTCAGACCTCACTGAAATGAGTGTCTTAGGTTATATGGCTGCATTGAACTTGCTCTTTATAAGTGAGTGGGCTTTGTGATGATGTGATGTTCTTAAAGTGTTGATCCTGCAACATGTAACTGAATTATAGGGATTACATAATGGATTATTAGTATAATTTGTTCAGCTTTGAAATTTGACAGTTATAAAATGAAGTCTGATGAACATAGTTGGACTACTAATTGTTTTTCAAAGACTATTGCATATTTCCCATATTCATTTTTTAAAATTTTGTTCAGACTCACCAATTAATTGAAGCCAATAATATATGAGTAAAAAACTAAATATTATCTTGGTTAGTCTGGGTGTTCACATCGTGTGTCAGTCAGGTGTTTCCTTTTTAGTTTTTAGAAATGAAAATGCATGCATTGCTACCAAAGGCACTGTGTTTTCACAGCACTGGAAAAGATAATGCTGCAGTGCTCCTAGGTATATGCTAAACTGCATGCATGCACATACTGTAAGTTAGCTGTGTCTTAAATGATTATGCAAATCCCTCCACCATAAACTTTTGTCTATGGGGGAGGAGCGAAACCTTTAGATTCGTCAAAAATTTCTGTCTCTGGATTTCAACGGACGTTTTAGGATCCCCTGATAACAAAAACATTGATATGTCGATGATGGGTGTATGTATGTCTGTCTGTATGCGTCTGTGTGTCACAGTTTCTTGAGGATGGTCTAGAGCTAAATTATCGTCAAAAAATAGTTTCCTTCACCCTAACTTTCCATTTCTCAGTTGAACCTAACTCAGTAGCACCAAGTTGGAACCAACACTTATTAAAAAAAGAAACATTATAAAGGTCTGAAAAATCAAGCTAATGAAAATTGTTTTAATTTTGAGTAGTTATTTTATTTGCAGTCATGAAAAATCAAGTCATATGTATTTAGAATATTTCCATTATATCAAATTTAAGAACAAAACTGAAAAGAAATATAATTAAAATTTAACAAATTACATTATCTATTCATGTATACAACCCTAGACCTAAGCCTAACCATAATACTGTCTAAATCAATTGAACATTAATATATTTTAGTCAATATATTTTTAAATATATACATAAACAAATAAACAAAAAAGACAACACATAATCTAATACAATTCTGGATAAATTACAGATACCACAAATAGATACTTTTAGTGTGGAGGAACTTGATAAACCTCTGGCGCTATCACAATTACTAGATGCTATAAAGTCACTTCAAGGTGGGAAAGCAGCAGGCCCTGATGGCTACCCTGCAGAATTTTATAAGAAATTCTCCGCTCAGCTAGCTCCCTTCCTATTAGTAACATTTACAGAAGCTAGAGACAGTCACATTCTACCTCAAACTTTTCGCAAAGCATTAATCACCATCTTTCCTAAAGAAAATAAGGACTTATTACAATGTGCATCATACAGACCAATTTCACTTCTAAATAATGATGTTAAGATACTCTCAAAAATTATAGCTAGAAGGATGGAGAAAGTGCTGCCTTCAGTAACATCACAAGATCAATCTGGATTAATCAAGGGTCGACACTTATCTTCCAATCTTCGACGCCTGTTTAATGTAATATACTCACCAACACAGTAAAACACCCCAGAAATATTATTATCATTGGATGCAGAAAAAGCATTTGACATGATTGAATGGAAATACCTTTTCACTACATTAGAGAAATTTGGGTTTGGCCCGAACATTTGTGCATGGATCAAACTACTATATACCAATCCAGAAGCTTCAGTTTGTATTAACAACACTTGTTCAGACTACTTTAAACTAGAATGTGGTACCAGACAAGGATGCCCCTTGTCACCACTGCTATTTGCAATCGCCATTGAACCACTGGTGGTTCACTGTCGAAATGCTGATCAGATAAAGGGGATTATCAGAGAAGGACTGGAACAGGAAATTTCTCAATATGCAGATTGTATGGTACTGTATATATCAGACCCACAAAATTCTGTGCCTGCAGTCTTAACAGCACTTATAGAATTTCAAAGGATCTCTGGTCTCAGAATTAATTTGAATAAAAGTGTACTCTTTCCAGTGAATTCTCAAGCATATAATATTAGATTATACACCCTACCTTTTATCATTGCAGATCAGTATAAATACCTAGGGGTAAATATCACAAGTAAACACAAAGCTCTTTATCAGCAAAATTTCGCCGTCTGCATGGAAAAAAACAAGAACTTGCATTGATGGTCAACCCATCATCTCATTCTAGCTGGAAGAATTAACATTGTTAAGATGAGTGTTTTTCCTAAGCTTTTTTGTATTTCAAAACATTCCAATATACATCAATAAATCATTTTTTAAGCAATTGGCTTCAACAATAACCTAATTTATTTGGAATTAAAACATCCATGTATCCAAAGAGCAACCCTACAAAGACCTAAGGCAGAAGGTGGCATGGCTCTACCCAACTTTCAATTTTATTACTGGCCAGCAAACATACACAGGCTTGGTCCACAATAGAAGTAAAATCCTGCAGTACTTCTTTATATTCCCTGCTTTGTGCCCCAATAAATGCAAGTTATCAGCAATATACTAATAACCCAATTGTGCTTCACTCACTCAGAATATGGAACCAATGTACAAAGCATTTTAAGATGGAGAAGCTGTTATCTGTGGCACCTCTGCAAGAGAACCACCTCTTTCAACCGTCGCAAACATATGCAGTTTTTAATATCTGGAAAAGATTTGGGATTAAATTGCTTAGAGATCTTTATATAGACAACATCTTTGCATCCTATGCACAATTAAATTCCAAATTTAACTTTCCAGCTACACATTTCTTTCATTATCTTCAAATTAGGAACTTTGTTAAACAGAACCTGCCTGATTTTCCTCATCTTGCACCATGCTGGAAAAAATATTGCTCAGTTTCAAGGACATAGACACCATTTCTGCAATATATAAAATTATTTTACAGTCCCTCCCATTCAAAGATCTAAGAGGACACTGGGAAAAAGATCTCTTAATACATCAGAAAAGGATTGGAAAGTAGCAATGCAGAGACTTCATGCTCCATATACGCAAAGCATACAATTATTCAACTCAAAATTATATATTGAGCACATTTGTCTCGCTTAAAACTGTCCAAAATGTTTCCAGGGCAAGATCCAACCTGCGAGCGCTGCAATCAAGTCCCAACCTCACTGAGTCACATGTTTTGGGCCTGTAGAAAATTAACATCATTTTGGACCAATATTTTTAAGTGCCTTTCAGACAGCCTTGTCACAATCTCTGCCATGTCACAATCCTTCCTAACCCATTAACAGCTGTGTTTGGTGTTCTTCCAGATGGGTTTAAAGTGGAGAAGCAGAAACAAACCGTGATTGCATTCACTACACTTTTGGCACGCAGACTTATTTTGCTAAACTGGAAGAATCCTAACTCTCCTCTTTTAAGTCAGTGAGAAACCCATTGGGTGTTTCATACTATTTGAAATTGGAAAAAATCAAGTATTCTGTTACAGGATCTATACAGAATTTTTCAAAACCTGGCAGAATCTAATCAATAATATTTTAGAATAAGCTCTTAAAGCACCGAGGAAGCAATTATCTCCGCATTTCTTTTTCTTCTCCATTCATCTCTATTGGCTTATTAAACTCATCAATTTAGGTATGTTTAAAAACCTTAAGTTTTACCCCGTTGGCCATGCTCTGTCTCTCAGGGGTGGGGGTCGACTAGTTTTCAATCCAATTTTTTTGTAAAAATTGATCGATTTGTATGGAATGATTACAATAGAATAAATAAATAAATAAAAATGAACACATATTCATTGACTTACATATACCGGTAACATTTCTACTTTTTGTTTTTTTGATCCAAAATGTTGTTTGGTGGCCCATCATTTATACACTTTTTCTGTTGCCTCCCACTGAATCATCAGTCGCACCATCCCTGGTACCTTCTTTCCATGTCCTTGATATCCTGAAAAAATTTTCATCCTGCTATTCTCTCACCGCTCCAAGATTTTCAGGGAAAAATTCAAAATCTAAAAAGTGAACTTTGAGACTCATGCTGAAACCCCAATTCTTTACATTTAACTAATACATTTTTCACAATTTCTTTATAATTTGGATCTTTACTGTCACGTAAAGACTTAGAAATTACTTCTTTAAATGATACCAAAGGCCCTCAGTCCAGTCTGTTCATGACACCATCAAATTCTTTATCAGAAATCAGTTTTATAATCTCAAGTTCAGCAAGAATGCCCTCTTTCAATTTAGCCTTAGACAAAAAAAGAAACATTTGGCACAAGTACATAAAACAGACTTCTTCTTTTGTTTGGGCTTTGACAAACTGCCTAGTTAAAGCAAGCTTAATATGAAGCAGTGACAGCAGTACTTTATCTGGATCCACTAAGCTAGGTCTGATGATATTTTTGGCATTAAGCTATAGCATTTTTCTTGCTGGCCTTTCGTCCTGAACCCAAGGTACATTATTGTCTCTGCCATCCAGCTCACACAGAAATTCTGAGAATTTTGTTTGTCCTGACTGCTGATCCAGTAAGAAACACAGAACTTTCAGGTGTCCACATAGAAACAACAGTGCCCATTGGAATTAATTTTCTTAAGAAGATTTTTCAAAGTTCTTGTGGGTTTGCTTCAAGTACATAAGAACGACTGACAGGCATTAATGCAGACTTATTACTGTTATGAAGATCTCGGCCTGCTCAGCTTCTTTTAGACAAGTCTTCATTCTTCTGCCTTACAATCTCTGCCATGTTTCTGCTCTAGGCCACTTACTTTTTTGTTTGGTGCAGTAAACCAAGAATTGAAATACGCCGCAAATTCTGCTTCTCTGTTTTGGTACCAAGAGAAAGTTGTGTTTGGATGTAATAAGTTTTTACCTTTTAATTGGGACCCCAAGAGCTTTGTAGCATCTTTGGGTAATGGAACACTAAAGTGACCATTAGAGATGATAACTGAAAATCAACTAGACAAACATTGTTTTCCACAGAATGTCTAATCAGTTCCTCTGAATCACTTTTAAAATGATTTTACCAACCTTTTAGGACTCCACCTATCTGTTTCTGTTTAACCTATAATTATATTCTACAGTCTTTGTCTTTTTTCATTTTTCAAACAAGATGTCTTTTTTGAATGCTAACATGGTTGTGTCAGATGTATACTGATATATTCAGAAATTTTATTTTTTGAGCAATTTTAAAAAAATTATGTTGCAGTACAAAAAATTGTGGACAGAATGTAGTAAGGAAATAGACGGATCTGAATAGCTCAAACTTCCAAATTGATTCATCTTATAGGATTCAAAATTCCTCCTACCATGTAAGGCTTTCAGCTGCAGCACTACATTAAGTGTGAATACACCTTAATGAGAAAGTGCAAATTCTGATAATTAAAAAATCTAAAAAGGAATTCTCTTTAGTGCCAAACACAATGTGTAATCATGATGACACTGCAAAAAGAAAGTTCTATCCTTATTAAGATGTGAGGACAACTTTCATTGCATGCATTTCCTCAGTATATATTATTCTTACAATTTCTAGGACTGATGTAGCTTGAAAAATAAAAGTAATATGCTGGAAGAACATTCCATGCAGCTGAGGCTTACAAATGAAAATAACAGAAAGTCAACTTGTGGAATTACCATCTCTGACCAAGTCTCTAACCTGAAAAAAACAGTTTGATGGCATTTTTGCATGCTTTATACACCTTATGTGGTGAAGTCAGATTTGAGTACCTGCATGAAATGCAATAGGTCCTGTGAGTGGGAAAAAAAAGAAAAATATGAGGTAGGCTTAACAGAACCAAAAGTAAAAATTCACATAGACATTTAAATAGCACAGGATCACAAAATAGTACAACAAAAACACACTAGCAAGGAATGCAAAATACAAAAGATTTAATAGCAAAAAAACCATGGCATAACTGCACGCATGTGTTTTTTTTTTTTCTTTGAAAAGTTAACCTTGTATGCGTTAAATGTTAAATAATGGGCTCAGGAAATACAAAATATCCTTGTTCTTTGCCTACGCCGTTCATTATCTTGTTTGCTGTTTCCTTAAGATCTGTAGTTTTCTGGAAATGCATCCCTATTTAGGTCCTGTTTCAATAGCTTTCTCTCTTGGTAAAACATGGTGGTGTTTTATATGAGGTCCTTCTTCATCCTTACAAACATGCGGAATACAATTTCTTATATCTTGATGTCTATTCTTTAACAAAGTATTACAGGACATTCCCATGTCAGAAATTTTATTTTTGCAGCCACTTATTGGTTCTTACACAGTGTATAGTTAAGCTGATGGAGCTGCTTCTTCATTAGTGACAGGGTTTTCTAAAAACTATGTAATTTTGATTGAAATGATTGTAAACTAAATCATGAACTATTTAATCACTCTAGTGTTTTTTCTCTTTCCCATAATTTTTTTCAACTGTCACTTTTTTGTTTTTCTAATTGTAAATTTAAGATTCTTTTAACCTACTGCCTTTGTGTCAAAGATAAATTGCATTTGTAGGAAAATAAACTGACAATATGCAATATTGCACTGCTGTGTTACAGTATTCAAGTCTATGTTGATGGACATATATTTTGACATTTGAGTGCGTTTATTCCTTCAGTACACATGCTGAGAAAGATCAGCGACAAACTGCTTTATCTGCCACAGGCACCCTTTAATTATTCCCGTATTGTATAATTATTCATGTGTCTGTGCCAATTATCCAATGACTGTTGAACATGGAATGTCTACTGTAATACATTAAAAAAAATCACTTTTATAGTATATGTTTTGAATAATATGTCAGAAGCTTTATAACAGATATCCTATATTTGGTATACCTTTTTTCTGCTCTGTACTGTCCCTACCTGTAAATTGATCTATCTATTTAAAAAAAAAAGTTCCAATATTTCTTCTTTTTGTGGCTCATTTTCAGTTGAATTTTGGTCAGGCTATACTTCTAGGGCTATAACAGAATTCTCCAATATGTGTGTAGGCTACTCTAATCTAAACATTACATAACTTATTCCATCTCTCCTTCTTTTGATAATAACTATAGGGAAATTGGGAAACATGCAAATTCACACACCTCTCTTGGTACTGAAAATCAAATCAAACACTGGTACTTACTCTAACCTGATAGATAGATAGATAGATAGATAGATAGATAGATAGATAGATAGATAGATAGATAGAACTGAATTTTTCTCTATTTCATGAATCTAGTAATTAAGTCAAAGGAATTTCGAGTTTACCATGCATCATTGGATGCAAGGTTGAAACCGATGATAGAAAGGGTGCCGGCCTATTGCAGAGCACACTCCTCTATTCACAAACAACTAAGAATCTCCAGTCTACGTACCTTACCAAACTTTGGAATATTGTATAAAAACTAGAGTACTCAAAGAAAAAACTAAGAGATATAGACATTTCAAACTTTACACAGTGACCAGTGCAGTATTTGAACCCAGTTTCCTGCATCTATGAGGCAGGCACACTAATCACTGCATTATTAAAACATTAGAAAATTTTTGATGAGGACAGGCAATTCAGCCCAACAAAGCTCACCAATGCTACCCACCTAATTGATCCAAAACAACATCAAGTTGAGTTTTGAATGTCCTTAGAATCCTACCTTCCACCATACTGCTTGTTAACTGATTCCATGTCACTATAGCTCTCTTTGTAAACAAAAACTTGCTAATATCTGTGCCAAATTTACCATTAACAAGTTTCCAACTGTGCCCCCATGTTCTTGTTGACCTCATTAAAAACACTTCAAGTATGTCACCTCTCAATCTCCATTTAATCTCATCTAAACCGAAACATTTCAACTTCTTCAGTCTTTTCTCATAACTCATAGCCTGCAGTCCTGGAATCAGCCTAGTTGCTCTCCTCTGGACTTTTTCTATCACTAAAATTCCTTGTTAGTAGCCAGGAGTCCAAAACTACACACAATGCTCCAAGTGAGAGTACACCAACATGTTATAAAGCTTAAACATAACTTCATTTGATTTGTACTCCACACACATACCGCTACAGTATATACTAACATTCTGTTAACAGTCTGAATTGTTTCTGAAGACTGTCCAGAGTTTGATAGTGGCAAGTCCACTACGACTCCTAAATCCTTCTTGTAAGGTATACGTTCAGTTTTCAGACCTCCCTGTGTATTTAAACCTAACTTTTTTAACTCCTACGTATAATACTTTACATTTATTGACATTGAATATTATCAAATCTACCTAACCAGATGATTTAACTGATTCTAGATTATCTATTAATTGACCTAGGTTGGAATCATTTGCAGACTTCACCAGCTTATTTATGTTCCTGTCCAGATCACTTAAGTACATTTAAAATAGCAGGGGCCCCAGCATGGACCCAAGACCACCATGCCACCCTATATGTTTAAAGTAATTAAAACTCCATACAAACTTAAATGTAATCTCTATAGTTTTGTCATGGTATGGGCACTCTTGAACCATCATTAAACCTAATATAAACACCAGTGATGGTTAAAATTATAAAACAAATTATTTTATTAAAAAAAAATAAAGAACTGAAGAAAGGGAATGAGCACAATTTGCAACAGACTACAAAATAAACAGAAAAATAATGCATTGAATCTTCTCTGGCACTACTTAGACAAGACAATTCCCATATATGCGATAAGGTGTGTGTTGAATTGTCCACCTGCAAATACCCCAATTAAGCACCACGCTCCCTCACCTTCTGTGTGTTTCCTTTCCCACAGATTCAGATTCACATGCCAGTTGAGCAGTTGTCCCAAATTATGTTAATCTCTAAGTCATGAACCACTCCTGGAATTCTCCTTTTTCTTTCGGCTGCTCCTGTTAGGGGTTGCAACAGTGGATCATCCTGTTCCATATCTTTCTGTCCTCTGCATCTTGTTCTGTTACACCCATCACCTGCAAGTCCTCTCTCACCACATCCATAAATCTTCTCTTAGGACTTCCTCTTTTCCTCTTGTCTGGCAGCTCTATCCTTAGCATCCTTTTTCCAATATACCCAGCATCTCTCCTCTGTACATGACCAAAGCAACTCAATCTAACCTCTTTGACTTTGTCTCCTAACCGTCCAACTTGAGCTGACCCTCTAATGTCCTCATTTCTAATCCTGCCCATCCTCGTCACACCCAATGCAAATCTTAGCATCTTTAGCTCTTCCACCTCCAGCTCTTTCTCCTGCTTTCTGTTCAGTGCCACCATCTCCAACCCATATAACAAAGCTGGTCTCACTACCATCTTAAATTACTTCCAGGGTTTGAAAAGCCCTCTAGGAAAACTCGGACCATCAACTTAGCATCCCCTACAAGCTCCAGCTCATACTTAAATGGTCAATTAATGTACAGGAGGCACATTTATCATAGCATATAGCCAGGGGCCATGAAAATTGAACAAGCTGGGGGATTTCCCCTAAATTAATTGTTGTACCCCAGTAGCCACTCTGTTGTAACTACTCCCATGGTAATCATCACAAAAACTACCCTATCACCCCCTTGCTGGTATTTCATTATTTGCCTTGGTATGATTATCACTCTTACTATTACCAAAACCTTCCATTTTCTTAATGTAAGCATCTCATAAAGGTCCTTTATTGACCTTCTGTATTCTAAGTGTAATAAACTCAAACTACATGAATACAGTAAAACGTAAAAATAAACAAAAAAGACCATTTATACAGAGTTAAAATATAGTGGCATGAAACTACTGACTTTATAATTAATTCAAAGAAAAAATCTTGGTACGAAACTATCAATTTTGTAATTAATTTAGACCTTAGGGGGTAAAACCTTTGCTGTATAAGCAAAGTACTGCTGTTAGTTTATTTTTGTAATTAATAGTTAACCTATTTTCTGTCAAGTTTACTTAAGTCACAAAACAGTCATATTAGCTCACCACATGTCTGGCTCTTCAGCTAACTTGTCTGTTTTCATGCTTACCTTTGATAATGTCTGCTCAAGCAAGAGATACTTTGCTTTGGGCATGTTGTGCAATAAAGTTTTTTTTTTTTTTTAGAAGAGATAATCTGATTTGTTTAATTAGACAGGGTTAATCGACCACTACTAAAGTCATGATAGATGTCATCTCTTAAGACAAACTAGTTAAGGCACATGTCAGTACCTTGGGTGACTATTAATTATTTATTTAATATTATTTTCAGGAGTAGGAGAAGCATATTACAATTATAAAAATGTATCTTTACATACATGGTACAATATACTTACAGATATTTTAATTAATTTCTTCCTTAATTAAAAGGTTTTTTTTTCTGCCAAAATTGCTTATATGAGTTTAACGACACCATGTAAAATCTGCATAAATGCACTAAAAACCAAGTTATTTGGCAAATGTGTTGGCTTCATGTAATGCTATTTTTTAAATTATATTATGGGAATGAAAACTTAGAAAACTATGAAATTATTAAAAATAGCAAGTAAAGTCTCCAACTTATAAATAACTATTATCATTAAAGTTGCATTAGTATAACATGATTAAGAATCCTAATAATCTAGCAGAACATGATGTGCAGAACACAACCAGATTCATTGTCGCTTCAGTCACAGAGTGTGCAAATATTTCAGATATCTTACCACTTACCTTATATTACATTACACACTCATACAGATGCATGTTGTCTGTTTATTGCTCTTTTATTTCTTTGAATATTTCAAAAAGAAACATCTATATAAAATAATGTAAAAACAGCTTCATTGTTGTGGCTATCTGTCAAGAAGGACCACTTTCTCTTCTCTCCTGGGCCTCTTTGTAGATGGTCTTTACTTGAATTATTTAAAGTAAATATTTATTACTTTAATAAATATGGAGGATTCTTTAAAGCTTTTGGTTCCAAGCTTGTAAAGAAAATACTGCTGTAAACATGTCAGTTCACTGCATTGGCAAATTGCTTTAAATCAATTAATATAGTGTATTAGGATAATTTTCAAATGTAATGTAATGTTTTCTATAAAGGTTACTTTTCAGCGAGAAATGATTATTCACATCATTCTGGGCATCACTGTGTGTGAGTCTTGTGTTTAATTTGTGAATGCTGAAATATGAGACTCATTACATTCACATTTTCTGTTACATATTCAGTATAAAGTGAAAATAATGTCAAGAATGCACTGTTAATTAATTTATTGTGTTTGCAATTGTTTCAGTGTGTGATTATTTTTGGTCCATTTGTTATTATTTTTATTGTTATTATGGTGATCTAATTACATCATCCTTTATTACTATTTTTTAACTGATGCTGCAGTTTTGTGCATTTGCTTCTGTGGTCACCGACATTTAGGAGCTCTTTGTCACTAGGATTAACACATATGGCATGTGGCATTACGATGACAGTGATATAAAAACGCTGGTGTGCATCTGACACTGTTCAAACTTACTTGTTAAAGGAAAGACATTAATTGAGAGACTAATGCTCAGGCAATCAACAAAAATATATATATTTAGGGAAAGTGTCTGCGTTTGCCTTTTGTTTTGTTTTTACTATAACTTTTGGTTTTGACTTTAAACAATTTTGGTGAAGATTTATTGATCCCCCCAACACACTTTATCTGGATTTTTCACTGCCTCTTACCATTATCATTTTGTTTTGTTTTTTACTTTACTGTGGTGCCCCGTTATTGTTTTGTTTCATGTTTTTTTTAATTTCCTTGTAGGTCCATAACCTCAGTTGTGTTCTGAGTATGAAGCAATTTAGGATTCTTATATTTTGTGGTAATTAAGGCCGCTGTTACCTGGGAGGACTATGCAAGACTCTTACTTACTACAGCACACTACTGTGGCATTTTTTGGCCTTCACTTACTTTGCCTCTGACCCCCTTTGCTTAACACTTTGACTACTGGACCATTTATTACCAGGAGACTGCAGTATATGCTTGTACATATATAATAAAAAAATAACTCAATCAAAACTTGCAAAAAATGTAAAGAAATGTATTAGAGAAGAATGGATTTATTACAGTGTTAATTACTTTATTTTCACCAGTAACATGCATTTTAAATAGAGTTCTTAAAGCATGGCACCACACAGAGTGTAGGCTTAGAAGCACATATGCACTGTTCATGCTTAAGCCAGAAGTCTACATGACCATCATCATCAAGTCCTTCCGTGAGAACCCTAAATCCAAAGAGGACTGTTTCATTTATGTGAGGTAGAATGCCCAGAGGGGACTGGGAGGTCTCATGGTCTGGAATCCCTGCAGATATTATTTTTTTCTCCAGCTGCTTTTTTTGTTTTGTTTTTTCTGTCCTCCCTGGCCATTGGACCTTACTCTTATTCTATGTTAATTAATGTTGACTTATTTTATTTTCTTACTGCGTCTTTTATTTTTTTATTCTTCATTATGTAAAGCACTTTGAGATACATTTTTTGCATGAAAATGTTCTATATAAATAAATGTTGTTGTTGTTTCGCATAACACATTTGATAGTTGGTGACTATTTGTGCTTAGTGGGTGGCAGAATGCCCATATACTGCTGTCCTGTCAATCATGAAAAATCGGACACCTTATGATGAATAAACACTTTCAGGGCAACTATCTGCCTCTGCACCAGAGCCTACAGGTTCCACATCATTCAATTGATTGTCAGTAACTCGATCAATGTCATTATCATCAAAATATTCATCTTGCAGCAAATCTAGTTGTTTGAAAACATCAACAGCTTTATACCTTTTTACAATGACATAACTATGAATTTATGTCTGAATCTATTAATAGAATTATTGTCCATAAGATGTTGCCTCCAAAAAAAAAGTACTATTGCTTTCCAAACAGCACAAACGTAGGTAACTAAGATATGGTAGCACAGCTCACCAGCAAGTCGGCTGTGTCTATGGTGGTTATATACTGAGGTAAGAGTTTTCTTATATGTCGTGTTTTGACAGGTTCAGCGTGATACGACTTAACTCATACCTCATGTGTAAAGTGTTAAAAAGTAGGTCTTCTTGAAAAGTCTATGTTTTCAGCCTGTTCCTAGGTATGCTCATTGTTGTTTGGTATGAATGTCTTTGTGATTGTTCTTTTATTGTGTACTTGCACTTCTTTACTGAGATACAAGTTCTCTCATATGTCGTGTTTTGACAGGCTCAATGAGATACTTCTTGCACAAATAAAAAATAAAAGCATAAATGAGCACATGTTGAGTTTAGGAGGTTTTAAAATGATTTGGGCCTTCCTGATTTAGATTAATATCATAACAACTTTAACAGTAAATCTCCCCAATATGACACTCTTTTCATTCTATTGAAATAACAAATAGTTTGTATCTTGACACAAAATACAGTTGCTTAATGTACTGATTCAGACCATCTACTTTTATTCATTCTGTTTTTTTCATTATATGGTCACAAAGAACTGGAGCTCATACTGATTGTCTAATGCGTAAGATGGGAGCCAACACTGGATAATATCTACAGCAGCATTCTAAGAAACTCCATATTTCTCATTTTTTTATTTTTGTTTCTGATTTATTTAAAGGTTTCTTTAAAAAGCCAAATAAAGCAATATCTATCTATCTATCTATCTATCTATCTATCTATCTATCTATCTATCTATCTATCTGTCTGTCTGTCTGTCTGTCTACCATATAGTGCCTTTCATATCTATCTATCTTATCTATCTCTTTCTTAGAGAAATACATTAATTAATTAAATGAAGTATAATAACATACTGGAAAATTAGTTTTTATCAAAAAAACTGTTTTTTTAATCAAAACTGAAAATGAAAAACACAATTATTTCCAAATATAACAATTAAAATGTGTTACCATACTTAGTTCTTACTAGATACCACACTTTCAAAGATCATTGTCTCACTGGTGCTCTTTGCAAAAACATTCCTAAGAAGATGTGGCAGGCTTTGTTTTTCTTTGTCATTTTTAATGTAAATGTACAAGTACAAAATTGACATTTCAAGTTGGTCTGATTGTGCTTTAATTTAATTCAACTAATTTTATATGGAGTTCTTTTGTTATGACAAACTTAGAATGCTTACCCAGAGAAGCGTATAAAACCATTCAACTATCCTATTTTAAATAAATAATTGTATTTAGTCTTGACTGCTCCCAAAGGAGCAATTTAGGAAGCATCAGTTTAGTAGTTGAAGCAAACTTTAGGGATATGATAGAAATTGTGATAACAGAATATATGTATAAAGAAAGTTATAACTAGTTTGCATTAAAGGAAGAAAATAAGCAAAATCAGTTCACAATGTTTTTGTTGAAAATAAACTGCTGTGAGGGGGGGAATCCCCTTTTACATAGTATACAAGACAGAGAAAATAGAAATAAAGATACACCACAAAACAAACACAAAGTTACAAAACTAGTTTAATAAGAGCTAAGGAGGTGTTCTCAAAAGTTACAAAAATAAAAAGTAGTTACAGTGCCCACCATTAAAATATAGTAAATATACAGATAAAACGAGCACCTAAGGAGAGTGATAAACTTGACATAACAAAATAAGACTTTCTTTCAAAAGATTTTTGCTGCAGCACTATCCTATAACGAATGCATTGTTGATTCATTTTGATATTCTGTTTTTATTTGATGTTAATAGTTTGATTTCTTCTTACTTTTATTTTACTTTTACTGTACTCTCCACATTTTGTGTCTATGCTTTGCTATTGTACAGTGCAATCTTTGCAACCAGTTTTAAAGGAATGATTAAGAGAAAAGTAATTAAATAAGTAACAGATCGAGAGCAGGAACCTAAAAAAGTGTCAAAACCCAGTTTGTACCCAACATCATACCTGAAAGCAAAAGCAAGGAGTCAGAAGCTTAGAAGACAGAAAGGAAAACATTTAAAACAAATATGCAAGGTTTGATTTGGAATCTGTCACATAATACAGTTCTTTCACGTTGGTCTTTATACTATTGTGTAACTGAAGTAAGGTACGCAGTTTCGGGGACTGCTCTTGATGGCAATCACCAATGCAAAGTGTCTACCACAGGACCCAATGACCGGAACTAAAGAAAGCTAATAATAATTGATTGAAATTATAATTAAACCATCCGAGAACAATCAAATCATGACACCCAGGGTCTGTCTGTGCTCGAAATAATTCCGAACACGATAAATGTAACAAATAAAGATGGATTTATTATAGAAATAAAGAACACATGTGAATGACCACAGGAAGAACAAAAAATAAAACTAACAATAAAATGAAACAAAATTTACTGCAGGCTTAGACCTCTTTCTACATATGCAGAGTGGGTTACCTCCTTTTTAAGGATGCAGGTTTTGACCAATGAGAATTCTCCAGCTTTACCGACTGTTTAATCTCTTGTCTGAGGTGGGGTTTAGCTTTCATAACAGTGTCAGGTTATTTCTCTCCTTAGCCACTTCTGGTGTACCTACTACTTTTAATTGCTTACAATCCATTTCTACCAGGCAAAACAGTTTTGGCTTTAAGCCAGCAATTTGGTGTCTGCACTTGAGTGGCAGTTTAGGTGATATGGGATTAACACAATATCATGAGACCTTCCACGATTAAACAGGGGACATAAAGGTATCTTCCATGGAACTGGAGGAGTAAACCAGCAGGGGGATACAAAACATATCTTGCCCTTAAATTAGGAGCCATTTTTCATAATTGCCCAGCTATTTACTGTAGTGATAAATCAAGCCACTGCACGACTGTTTTGTAACAAAGTAACTAAAGGTGCCTGTAGGAGAATCTGAGAGAAAGAAAGAGAGGTACTGCGCACATGGGCACCACTTTAACAAGGCTAACCAGCCATAGTGCTCTGTGATTTTCAACATTTTTTCAAAGACATTTCAGAAGAAATGTGCTTTATTGTGAAAAAAAAAGTCCAGATAAAGAATTAAAGGTTGATATTTCCCTATATTCCTCTGTCTAAGAGAGAAAAAGCACAGCTGATAAGCGAAAGTAGAGAGGTAGTTTAGAGTACATATGTTATAATAATTTAAAAGTATTTTAGTATAAACAAAATCCATTAGCATTTAGCATTTTATAGTAAATGTATTCCACGTAATTTTTAAGTCATTAGTTTTAATGACAATGCCACTTTCAAAACTGATCAATCACATTGCTTTTTATTAGACAGGGTCAATTAATTGTTTTTTTTTTCATCTTTCCTTATCATTGACTTGTTACAATCCATATTTAATAATTCCTGACACTGCATAGCATCATGCATACAGTGATTAATGGAGATTAACAATGCTTTAACAGTACTACACCGGCCTTTAATATGTGCTGACACATCTTATAAAACTCAGAATTTTGCCTTATAGCCCCAAACATGTTAACATTTATAAGGTATATGAATAATACAAAAGGAATGGGTGTCATTTTTATGTACTCCTGATGCCACATCAAATTAACTGTTATTATAGCTGAAAGACATCTGACCCTTCTTAAAATGATGAACATATGCCTTTATTTTATAATAGCAAATGTCATACTTCATTTGGAGATGTGCAGTAACCTTTTCAAGCATTTAAAAAAGAATTGCTTCACCTAGTATGTTTATAAATAGCTGTAAAATTAAAAATAATTATGAATTTCTTAAGCGTCGACACATTAAAGCACATATAATGTTTTTATTACTCAAAGCTATTTTATTTACCAAGAAATTATTTTATTTATAAACTTCTATTGACCCAAAATGCTGCGATTATTTTTATGCTATCTATGATTGTTTCTGTATATTTCTATATGCGTGTGTCTAATTTGTATTTCATTTATAATGTAGATCAGGGTACATCCTTGATGTGAAGTGGCTGCATTTGTGGACCTTAAGATGATATCATCTCTCATTTACAATTGCAGTTTTTACCTTCCCATTATGTTTTCCAGTGCTTGCTCATCCCCATAAAGTCTGCTTTCCTCAAATTATAAGTCTTTGTTTTTTATGTGTTAACAAAGATGATCTCAAAGTTTACCGTGTTGTGATCATTGTTGCTTAAAGTATCAATAGGGATTGAACCTTTACCTATAAATTAATTACTTCTAGCAGCTGTTATTATGGTAAAGATTAAAATCTTGTAGGAAGATTAATAGTACAGCAGAAGTGTCAGGCATAGCAATGAGGAAACAGGTAGGAAAATTCAGAATAATAGCAACAAAAGAAGAGCAAAAAGCAATAAATGAAGTTTATAACATTAATCTCTGAAAAGAAGCTGAAGATAATGAGGTGAATTTTAAAATAGACATAATGTCACATCATAAAACCTTTGTAATAAAAGCAGAATGGTTTCAGCAATGCAACAAGCTGTGTGGCACATTGAACTGGAAAAAAGTGCAAGTGTTTATACATAAAAAACTGATAAACTCTCTGATACAAAAACTTCAGAAAACAGAGGAAAAGGAGCAGAGTCTGAGGATCTGTTAAGCACTGGACTTGACACAATGGAGGTGAAAAGCATCTCATTCCATTTTTCAGGTGCAGGTCAAAATGATTGCAAATTCCAGTCAATTCTGTCTTAAAAATGTGTTAATCTGCTCTGCAGTGAGAAGGTTTGAAGAGACAGATTAAACAAAACAGCGTTGAAAGAAGAGTTTTCAGTGGTTTGGTGGCAGTTTGCTATGACTGCAAAGCATCAAGCTCCCCTTTACCTGTGTAGCTGTTAACAGAGTACTCAATAGCTATTTACAGATTTATTGGAACTCCAGTTCTGCTTTAAGCCGTTGTTACATCATATGACTTCAGTTAAAGGGGATGTCAGACTTCACAACTGCAGTTGCTAATCTCTGCTCTGGAGGATGTCAGATTATGTGACTGAAAATTGTAGGGTATACTAAATTAGATGATTTTCCAGCACAATTTCACATTATAGCCAGTAACATAAATCCATGGAGCTGGTACCTGGGCAAAGGCTGTACAGGTATGGGAATTTTAGCCACGACCTCTGTCTTTTTTTAATATCTGTCATGGTACATACATAAAACATACATCATCAGACAGACAAGCATCTCTTCTGCTTTTTGGATTCAAAACACCCACTTTCCTTTTTCCTCATAGATGCATTACTGTATATGCATTGTGCTTCTGGGTAAGCGCTCATGGATTGTCAGCCCCTGCACACACAGAACTCATCCCTACAACTTAAGACAAAATCATACCTTGTCGAGTGAGTCAAAGATGGTCCGGATTGAGTCACTAGGTATGTCAGACTATAAGACTGGCGATCACAAGGGCACATCTCAGCTACATCTGACTGGCTAAGATTATGTACATGACATCTATGACTGAAAATTGCTGAAAAACCCACTTAATGTGACATGGCCTTTGCTCGCTTTTCTTAACTGTTCCAGTGCATGATAATTATACTGTATTTTTCAGGCTTCTTCAACCTACATAGTTTTTAAAAGTTATGGAAATCATTAATATCTGAACCTTTAGAAACTTTTATATACAGTATTGACAATGTATACAAATGCTTTGACCAGCCACACATCAGACATAGGCTTCTATTAACACACTATCTTTTCATGTACAGTGTACAAACTTTGTCAAAAGGAAGCATCCTACTTCTGTAATCTTTCATAAATATCTATAATTGGATACCATTTATTGAGTAATGATGAAGATATTGATAGTATTCCTGTATGCACTTTAGATAATCTTAGGAGATGTTGGGAAAGGGACCTCTTGATTAATATTTCAAACAAGAAAGCTGATTCTGTTATTCCTAACATAAACTCGTCATTGACTTATCTTGTTTAACCTAAAGGATCCTAAACCAGTGTCCACAACTCAGAGGGAAAACAATTATTTAAGTTAAAAAAAAAAGCAAAAAACGAATTTTTCATATGTGAAATGGCACAAACCTTCCGAATTTGTCAGGAATTCATTAATGCTGTTTTAAAAACAGACTGCCGGGACTCTGCCTCTGTTTTGTTTTCTTTTGATGTGGTAATATACTGTATATTAGGAACTCATAATCTGGTTTTGGTTTATATGGCTCTCTGAACTTGGTAGGGGTGGCGTGTAATGTATTGATTTTGTTTTAGCATATGTTAATTTTCTAGAATGTTGTACTTTGTACTTTTGATAGGATTGTGTTTTGCTTGTTGTGGTGTGATTTTAGGCTTAATAAAATTTAATTAAAAAAATAGCAGAGTACAAAGAGCAATAGAAGTGTTTGAAAAAAAGTGTACACATGAATGACATCCTGCCTTTGCACTGTTAGAACAAACGGATGAAAATATTCCAAAAAGTGTGGCGACCAATGCACTCTAGGAATGCCCTTGGGTGTTGTGTTAATAATGAAGAAATCCTATCATTTAACATGTTAAATTCTCAAAATAAAATTAATATTTTACCATGCTTCTATATACTATTCCGTTCCCTATTCTGTTGGGCTCCTGAGCAAGGCCCTTAACCTGCAATTGCTGAGCGCTTTGAGTAGTGAGAAAAGCGTTATATAAATGCAAAGCATTATTATTATTATTACTAAAACTGATTTCTCCTTAATTGAAGTGTGAGTGGGCGACACAGTGGCGCAGTGGTAGCGCTGCTGCCTTGCAGTAAGGAGCCCTGGGCTCGCTTCCTGGGTCCTTCCTGTGTGGAGTTTGCATGTTCTTCCCGTGTCTGCGTGGGTTTCCTCCAGGTGCTCCGGTTTCCTCCCACAGTCCAAAGACGTGCAGGTTAGGTGCATTGGCGATCCTAAATTGTCCCGAGTGTGTGTGCCCTGCCCAGGGTTTGTTTCTTGTCTTGCGCCCTGTGCTGGCTGAGATTGGCTCCAGCAGACCCCCATGACCCTGTAGTTAGGATATAGCGGGTTGGACAATGACTGACTGACTGAAGTGTGAGTGTATATGACAGTATTGTCAAAAGTGGCTCAGTGATAAAATATAACTTATGTCCTCTGAACTATTTAAACTTCATTTCCCACTAAATGTTATTATACTTTTTCATTAACATTTAAATTATATGAGAGCAACGCATATACTGTATGAAGTGTATAGTTTCCTAAACATCACCAAGATCATAAGGGTCCAAATCATTAGTTTAGTGTTCTGCAGCTGGACATTTTGCTAAGTGCAGCTCAAGTGACAGGACCAACTAATTAGGAGGAATAGATTTAAAATTAGGAGGCAGCACAAAATACAACTAAAAGGGCAGCTTGGCAGCTAGGTCATTCTTATTACATGTTCTCTTGAAGATGATTAAGAATTTTTCCTGATTACACAGCTTGTGTCACAATAGCACTTATGTTTAAAGGCAGTTGCAACAGAATTTTTACCACAATATAAAATTAAGACACTAAATTCCCTGGCCTAATTGTACTGTCTCAGCTATCACCTCACTAACTACATAAAATGTGACAGCTATAAGTAAGTTTTTCAGAACACTTCATATTGTTTAAAGATGTTAATCTAGTCTTTATATATATTCATATTATATTCGTTTGTCTGTCCAGGACTTTAAATCACCTGTAGCTCACAAACCGTTTGACCTATTGACCTGAAATTTGGTACGCATATAATACGTGATGTCGACTATTCGTTTTCGGGGTGATGATTGACCTCCAAAGTTAATCCTCTTTTTATTTTTATTTTATCTTATTATAGAATCAACTCTCAGCAGTTGGCAGCAGGGCGGTCGTGTGGTGCATGCGTATGGGCGCCGTTCTCATTTCCTACCACCTTCGCAGTCACTTCCCCTACCTCTTTATATCTTAAATCATTCTTGAGGCAGATTGAAGACTTAAGTGCCAACTTAAGTGAAAAATTAAAGAAAACATACTAAGTAAGTGCAACACAAACACTGACAAATCAGTTGTAATGTGAAAAGATTCCGACGGAAGAAGAGAAGAAGCAGGCCGCTAGGGTGGAGAAAAGAAGAGCTTCTCAGGAAGCAGCAAGTGCATCAACCTCTGAGCAAACGAATGGTAAACATACAGAGAAAGTATGAAATCTATGAATGATCAAGTCAAGTGTATTCACTGCAAGTTATCATGCAGTGCGCCGTTACTGGTATATAATAAAACACTAAGGTCTGTGTTCAGTCCCTGTGAGCAATCCGTTTGGTCACTTTGGCTTTGGCGACATGATCCGTAAGAGGAAGTGTGAGTGTGAAATGCACAAGAAGGAGTAAATGTGTACGAAGCACACTGAGAGTGTCACCTTCAAAGACGGCAAGTATAAAACCAGACAGTAGGTGAGAAAGGTACCTCGAGAATAATGACAGAGTCTGCAAAGCACGTTTTACAGGAATGCACTCGAGAGAGGGAGTATCAGAGAAGAGATGTTCAGACACACACGAATACAGAGAAAAGGTGCTGTAGGGACACATAGAACAAAAAATATCAAATGTTTTTAATATCAAATGTTTTTAATTATTCTACTATGTGTCTTCAACAGGTACTGTGGCTAATACTATATTATCCTTAAAAGCACATAAGTGTTAGAATAATATGACAGAATAATAAAACTCCCTCAGACACATGCATGTTTTTTAATAATATCCTTTTGTCCATTAATTTCCTGGCCATGCTTGATTTATTACATTTCGTGACCAGAACTCAAGGTGCACTGTGGGGTAGGCAGAAGTAAACTGTAGATTGGGCACACTCAGTTAGTTAGTACACATGCACATACTTAGACATATACCTAACAGAACTGCTGCATATATGTTGAACCAAACTGAATTGCATAAATTATGCTTAATTTTGTTTTGTTTTGCATTCTTTTTATTTTTGCTTTTACAATTATGACAGAGATTAAAATATCTTATCTATTCTCCTGAACAGTAGTCCATGAAGACTTTGTGGAAAGTTCTTGATTGTCAAGACAGAACCTAGGTGTCTAAACCTTACATTACACATTGAAGGCACTGGCCTAGGGGTGCCATGAATTGGTGGGTGGTATCAAGGCATATCCAAGAGATCCCTGCCCCACTCTTCTATATTATACTGTAACTACAAGGGGATGTGTCTCCTGCTTTTGACAGCACATACAAATATGAACTCTCTCTGATCTTCCATGAGGAGATTTTCAATTTCATATACAAATATAAGCTTGGTTCGATCTGCATGGGAGACCACCCACAATTTAATTTAAAATATAAATATGAATACTCTCTGATCTCTTAAAGGGACCCTCCCATTTTTCAATATCTTATACAAATATGAGCATAGTCCAGTCTACAAGGGGAGTGTCCATCCATCATAGCTTATGGATGCCATGTACCCTTGAGTCGCCCCTGATTACAGCGCTGCCCTTCTGTAATAAACAGATGTAAATATAAATTGTTTGCAACTAAGTGTTAATAATTTCAAAAATATTTAATGACACACTAGCAACTTGTAATTACGCCAGGTTGAGAGTACACTAATGGGTTCCCTAATCAGAGAGATAATCTGTGTATATTGCTTGAGGATCTGTATATGAGAGGCAGAAGAAGCATTACCAGCCATACCATTCTTTCACAACAGCTATCTAGGACCTAGCTGTATTTTGGAAATTAATACAATTAGATTACTTGTGAATTAAAAAAAAATCTATTCTTCTCATCGTTCTCCATGCAGTTGTTTTGCATTTTAGTAACAGCACATTCAGTACCTAAATATAGTAATTTATGTTAAAGTACCAAATGCCCATCTGCTTATATCTGCAGTATATTTTGGAGTGTCATCCACCACAAAGAGTAGAAAGCTGTGATATCTGTACCTACTGGCAAATTTACTGCAAGATCCTTAGAATTTTTTTTTTACAAAACCTACACAACTCTTTGTTGGGAATAAAAATCGGCTGTGAATGGAATGGTGTGATTCATTTGATCCTTTCAGAAAAATGGGTAAAACAAAAATGTACA
The DNA here is from genome assembly GCF_016835505.1 of Polypterus senegalus. Taxonomy (NCBI): domain Eukaryota; kingdom Metazoa; phylum Chordata; class Cladistia; order Polypteriformes; family Polypteridae; genus Polypterus; species Polypterus senegalus. Next base: position 43,797,926 of record NC_053168.1, read on the forward strand.
TGTATTTTTATAAGTGAAGAAGACATTTCTTTCAGGGGGCAGATTTAAAGGCTATGATTTGCACAAAATAAAAAAGGCAACAAGAACTCACAGTGACAGAGAAACAAGAGTCAAAATCAAAAGTAGAAAATTGCCTGGGAATGTAGTTTCTCACAATAGAGAAGCCGTCATTCCTTTATTTGAGTGAAAGTGTGGAAAATTAATGAGCATGCTGCTCACGCTTAAATAATATGGCTGCCAAAACTAGGCGACCATGCCTCTCTGTATCTCACACACACAGACTCATATGGGACACACCCCCTAGCAATGTGTGAGATTATGGCAACCAATTCTAAAATGTTAAAAGTAAAAATTAACACAAAAGAACAATACACAATATTTACAGTAGTATTATGACAGTACACCAATTCGCTGACATAGTGACTAAGACTTTACTATAGTGGGAGGACATTTGAAAACAACACGTAACAGAAATGATGTTATGAAGCTTACAATATGTTTAGTAAAGTCATATTTAGTGAGAAAGGCACTATATAAATGTAATAAACTATTAACTTTTTAATATTTAATATTTTAAATAATAATTTACTACTTTCTTCATCCATTTGAATGTAAAAATCTAAAGCAGATCTCACCAGCCTACAGGCAATGCATCCAAATAGACAGAGTAGAAAGTCTAATTTTAAGATGGGATCATTCATTTAAAAGCACAATTATATGCTTTGTTAATTATATTATGGCAAGGTTTCCAAAAAGACAAAAACAAAAAGAACAAAAAAGATTGATTGCCACCACATTCTTGTTTTTGGTAAATTCCAGACCAACTTAACATTTTTCTGTTTATAGATTTATTGGTTAAACTCCAACTGCTCATAACACGCTATAGATAGGTTCCAAATCCCAAAGATATGCAGATTGGTGGCTCTAAATAATATAAATACTATAAGTAAGTATGGCATCCTGTCACAAATTCGTCCTATAACTGCCACTACCTAGGATAGGCTCCAATTCTCAGTGATATTAAACTGTACTGTATTAAGCAGGTTCAGAAATTAACTAATGATCTGTTGATTAATGACGGTATAAGCTCACTGGACAAAAAATTAGTTATCACCCATTTAAGAGGTGTGTGGAAGTAACCCCCGAAGAAAACAGGAATAGTTCAATCAATCAGTCTTTATTCAGTCATAATGATACATCCTAGAAAAAGCTATGTCATGTGCTAAAGGGGTTTGAAGAGTGACAAGGAGTAGTGGTGTGCCACTTGTGTTTGGTTCTGTCCATGAAGATTGGGTTGTACAACAGATGTGACTGATGAAAAACTGGTAAAAAGGGTTATTGTGTTCAGTCTTGGGCATGGTGAATAGAAAGTTGCTGACTTTGCAGATTTGACAAAGTGTACAGTCCAATGGGCCTTCCAGCAGGGGTGTACATTGCAGTCAATCTCTAATCAAGAACTAGGGTAAAAAGACGGAGCTCATACATAGGGAACATCAGCATGTGTCACGCATTGTGGCAACAAACCGTTTTTACCACCAGGCAAGAATTGCTCCAGTTATTGCAGGCACGCAACAAGCCATTTCTGAATGAACACTCAGAAGGGAACTGCATGCCATAGATACGTGGAGCAGAGTACCGCAGAAGAAGCTCATGTTAGCAGCTGTTCACAAAGCTGCATGACTACAGTGGGCACAGAACAAAACACACTCGACTGTTGGTGCCTGGAAGCGTTTTATCTGGTCTGATGATCTGTATTTCTGTTTGAACTCAAATGATGCAAGGTGATGGGTACATCATAAACTGTGTGAAGCCTTTCATGAGGACTGTGTGCGATGTGCTTTTCAAATAGGTGGTGGCCCTCTGATGTTCTGGTGGTGTTTAATTTATGAAGAAATTTGTTTGAGGTGATAATGCACTTGAACCCAAAGGAATACATTGAGTTTCTGGACGATCATGTGCTAACTTTGGTGCTTCATCTGCAGAGTGAACCTTGAATGGCTACACCAATCTTCCAAGACAATAGTTGTCAAAGAAGAACTTTCTGAAGCATTCCTGCATCTTGATTGGCCTGGAAAATCCCCAGATTTAAACCCTATAGAAAATATGTTGGACTATTTGGAGCAATGAGTGTAATGCTGGTGGAGCCATCCGACCAATCTGGCTGAACTGTGGGATTTGGTGCCAGACAAGTGGATAACAATTGGTGTTGCTTACATCCACAAACTGGTGGTGTCTGTTCTAGACAACATTGCAACTGCTTTTATCTCATGGAGGAGTTAGTTGTTATTAGATAAGATTTAGCCAGGAGTCACTAATTTTTTTGCGCTATGAGTTTACAATGCAGTTTCATTTTTTTTTACCTCCAAAGCCAATGCTTCTTCTCAATTTCATACATAGCAGTAATGAGCAATTTTGAAGTAAACAAACCAATTTCTTGTTTCCTGTGTTTTTGAATTTATAGAAACTAAATTTGTTTTGCTAATTCTGTATTGGTTTATGTGCCCAATCAGCCTGTTCTGATGTTCCATGATTCTAATTAGTTGTACTTCTCAGTCAATTGTAACTCATATCTTCCATTTAAAATAAATAGTAAATACAATAAAATATATTAATGTGGTCACCATAAAGTAAAAGGAACTTGATGGAATGCTTGTTCATTGCAACACACTCTTGCAAAAAATGACAGTACAGCATTCATGGAAAGGATTGATGAGCTCATTATGATAGGGCATGGATATGATATAATTCAACTGTCTACAAAAGTAAATTGAATTTAGTATTGGAGGCTATAATCTTACAAAGTGATTACCTAAACAAACACATGTTATTGCATTATAAAGACAGGAAGAAGTAATTAACGCAAAAGTCTTCCCATTAGCAACAAACTTTCTCCTTTTGAATTGTGGTAAGGGACAAGATATGATAACAGATACTGTAAGTGATAGTGCATCAGGTCAGATGGGAAAACTGTCAAAAGAAATTAGAATATTAGAACTGATTTGATGAGAGCAGGTCATTCAACCCAAAACAGCTTACTCATGCAGTTTCTTCAAAATAATATTCAGTATAGTTTTAAAGGTCTCTAAAGTTTTACTGTCTACCATATTACTTGGTAACCTATTCCTGTGTCTGCACTTCTAACATTTGTGCAAAATTGACCCTGTTTCCCAATGTTCTTGTTGCAAATATCATTTTAAAATAACAGTTTGGATCCAGTGCACTAACTGTCTTGATAATTGTGAACATTTCAGTCATCTCACAGCTTAATCTTCATTTGGTTAAACTGGGAAAGTTTGACTCCATTAATCTTTCCTTGCAGGTCATACATACTCTACCTAACAGTTCCAGATTCAGACTAGTTGTTCTTCTCTGGGCCTTCTCGAGCACTGTTTTATATTTTATTTGTAATATGGAAACCAAACTGGTACACAGTAGTCTCACTAGAACGGTATATAGCTTAAGTGTAATTTTCACACATTGGACCAAATAACCAAACATCCTAATAGTTTTCCCAATTATTTCTGCACATTGTTTGAATGTAGAAAGTGAAGTCTACTATGACTCCTAGGTCCTTATCATAACATGTACATTTAAGTTTTAAATCTAATGTTTTTACTTACCATGTACATTTGTCCAAGTATGATTTCTATCCAGGTCCAATATAATGATTAGGTTGATACTATGTTGTCTTGTTATTTATATTTTTATGACGATCATACATATATATTAAAAAAAGCAGTAATGAAAGGATAGTAGTAATTCAGTAAACTGATCGGTCTTTGTACAGATAAATACAAGTTAACTCCAAGATGATATAATATTCATTTCTGAATTTCTGTGGAAATGTCTTAAAAGTAATGTGTGAGTTCAACTCAATGAATGAAGAAGGATGTCCAGAAATTTAAAGAGACACAGCTAAGAGAATTATATGCACGTATTTTCAGTAGATTTTGTTTAGTTTAAAGAAAAAACAGATATGTTTATGTTAAAGGATAGGTGAACCACCAAATGAGGCCTACTTTGTGTACTCTGCTCTATTTGTGTGTATTTTTCTGGACAGCTGGAGAGAGGAAATGCAGACAGAGTTTGAAAGAAAAACTGATACATTTAAGTTTCACGACTCAAGATCTACCAAATGGCGCCAGCTTTGTATGCTCTATACATCTGTATTTTTTGCAGAGCTATTTTAGAGCAATTCTTGTCGCCAGGCTATAATTTATGAAAGTTTTAAATGTGGTTACCCATTGGCACTGTGTCAATGAAATATTCTGCAGCTTTAGCTTTGGTTCCATTACTGAAGATGTTCTCCATGGAATGGGCTATTGTCACAAGTCTGTGCATGCAACAACTCACAGCTAGGTAAAAACTTTACATCAGTTATGCACCACTGCTGACTTATTCCTTCATTTCTGTAAACTTCAAGCACAAAATATTTTTGGCTATTACATGCCATTAAGTTGCTTGTTAAAATGTGCTTATTTTCGTTTCTGATTATTTTAGATCTGTGAATGTTTGTCTTTGATTTTCTTTGTTCCTTGTATGTCAGTAGCATTTATTTAGTTGGCTTGATTTTTTTCAGTAACTGGAAAATCCCTACCCTTGTACAGTATCAGCGATCCAGCAGAAGTGGTATGCTAAGTGGATCTGATTCTTCTTTCCACATTCCAAATCACATTTTCTTTGGAAGATAAAAGTTTTGATTCCTTTGTCTGAAAATGCTTTCTGAAGTCTCTTTGAAACCACTGTGATTGGGACAAAGCAAATGACATGGCTGCAAAAAGAATTCCAAATGCTCCACAATTAAGAATGCCTCTTTTATTTATCATTATTAATGGATGGTCATGGTCATGGCTGCAAGAAATTGTACATCTGACGGAACAAGTTATACAGTAATTGCTTGGCACCACATAGTAAAAGATAGAAGGTAATGCTTTGCTTTCTCTTGTAATAATAGCACTACAATACAGTATATGTAGACAATCACAATATATTTTCTTTCTATACTTATATTATGGTAAGGGATGAAACAACTTAGACATGGTAAAGGGTTGAGGACTGATGAGGTACCCCATGTATTATAACGAAAAATAAACTACAAAAGTCCAACAATATCACGGATGCCTTGAGTTTTTTGGATCCTCTCTTGAAGGCTGCTAAGTATGTAAATATACAATAGTGTCTTTCAACTGAATTGCTCTCTTCTGTAAAGTTCTGTCCTTTTTTTTATCCAGGTCCCAACTGAATGCCTATTTCTGGTGCTGTTGTTCCTTAACTATCCCGAAGCGTGGAAAGGGAAGGGTTTCTGTCACAAAACTAGAACTTGTCCCAGTGTCGGTGTATGTTTAACTGGGTTAATCTAGTTTTCCGCCCACATTTCAAATACATGCGTGAGTGGTTAACTATTTGCACCATATTGGCGTGGTGTGTCCCCATTGAGGAGCTGGTGTCACTTGCAAGAATAATTACCACCTTGCACCCAAAGTTGCCAGGATAGGCCTTGTCTCCCATGACCTAGGACAATCTCATGTACAGATAACCTCCCCATCATCTCTCCTTCTTTCATGTAAAGGGGCAATATAGATTTACCAGTCATTCTCTAATGTGTATTTAAGAAGGGTTGGAGTCAACAATAACATCTAATTACATCTTATTGACATCTCAATTAAAAACAGTTTCAAAGAAGAAATCCTACTGCAGCACATAACTGAAATGTGATTACAAAAACATGTTCTAAGGAATTTAGTTCATGTTTTGACTAAATGTAATTCAGATGTGACTAAAAAGTTGAGTCTAAACATTTACAGTAAGACTAAATCAAAAGCAGGTGACAAAACCAACCCTGTTATTTACATGAAAACTCAAACTGATGATTTACAGGGACATCTAGAAGTAATATTACAGTTGACTTGAAGCACTTTGTGAGTTTTTCAACATGTCTACTGTAGCTAGAATGATTATCTGCACGATGATCCATTGCTTCCTCCTCTTTTCTGATGCCACTTTATTGATTTTAGGGTCTGTTGTGATGTGGGATTTTGCATATAACTTGATAAATGTTTTGTATGTCTTTATTTATAATTTAGGCAAACCAATGTAATTTAGAGGTATTCATGTTTGCCTTCCCCCCACCCCCCTTTTTACAACTGTCTCTTTGTAATTTTATGACAGGATTTGGGGGGATGTCTTAAACCAGTTTTCCCCCACACAAAGCCAGGTTAGCTTAACATATGGTCTTGGGGGGTTGAGGTGTTAAAATGTACTATTTCTCCCATTGGTCTGAGATATGGCTGTTTGGAATTGGCTTGTCTCAGAGGCCTTTAAGTACCATGATATCCTATTGGTTCTAGGAATTGGAGAGAACATCTATAAATGTACTTGCTCAACCACATTCTCTCTCTCTAACCAACATATGATGAAGAAGCATCTCTCTTGCTAACCTGTGATGATGAAGACAACACAATGAAGAGCACAGCTCAGCAGCCATATTGAACAGACATGTGGCTGAAAGCTGAGCACCAACGATGCCTTAACTAGAGACATTTTAAGTAACTGCAAGTCTGTGTGCCACCTGAATTACACACCACCATTTTATCAGGTTGTATGGTTGCCAATATTCAAATGTACTTTGCATTTTGTTATTATTTATGAATGTTATTAATAATACATTATTTTATGTGTAACTTAACTCCTGCTTGTCTTTTTACTACATCTAATTGCCTGAGGTTATAGATATAGAAGGGAAGGTGGGGATAAGTTATATAAAATAATACCTTATAAACAGTGGTAACTCTGTGAGATTAGGCATTCTAAGGCTACATATTAATAATACAATAGGGGAAAGTAGAGCAATATATATTACTTTACCAAGATAAAACAGGGTCTAACTCTGCAGTGTCAGGTACAAGCAACATGACCAACACTGGACCAGAGAAACACACATTCATCACTCTGTCAAACAAGAGACAATTCAGAATAACTAGTTTATTTAAAATGCATGGGGCCTATGGGAAGAAATTAAATTACCTAAGGCAAACCCATGCAAGCACTGAGAGATCTTGCAAACAATATGCAGTGACCTAGCTGGGAAACAAAACCAGGTCTCTGGAGGTATGAGGCAGCAGAGCTAATTGTTATCCCGCCTTGTGGCCCTACAGTTATTGTACCATATATAATTTATATTTTACTATTAATGTAAACTTTGTTAATAAGATGATTAGTATGTACTGAAAGTATGGTGCTATAATATATATAAGATCTAAATACCATCCTCCTCTTTTTGGTAATACATACTGCTGTTTTCTGGTAGGAGTACATGCATTTTGGTAGATGTCAGACATATGTTAGTTAAAACAGCATATGCTTGTTTAATTCCACATGAAGATGCCAAATGTTTTAAGAGTATATCCTTATTACTGATGTACTTGCTGAAAACTGCCACATAACGATTACTAAAAACGGTATTTTTACAGATGTGCCATGTAGTCCCAGTAAGTGGTTGAAAGCTGCAACCAAAGTGGTTCATACTAGTGGAATTTTGACAGTAATTTTGTGATATCTAAGATTATGTGGGTTGAATGTCACTGCACATTCAAATTTAGTAGCAATAGTATTCGTATTGTCATATATGCAGAGCAAGATGAAATTCTTAACTGTATGTTTGACCAACATGAAACTTGTTGCCATTTTTCAGCTCCATGATGAGTATGACTTATATGAAAAACTCCTAGAAGAATTATTTTCCTCAACAAGACTGGGAGCAGAAGTACCTACAAGGGCTAACACAGTATTGGTTCTATAACACAGCATGTGAAGTACAGGTAAAGAGGCATTTCGCTTCAGATGTTAACTACTGAAACTTTGAGATGGCATCTGAAATACTGTGTGCTGTTTAGGTATCCGCTGTATATTACAAGCAGCACGTAATGGCGACATAATAGAGTGTATAAAATTATAACAAGCCCAAGCAGGGAGGAACTTTAAACTTATTTTAAAAATTAATTCTTTGGGAACAACACTGTGACTTAGATGGTTAAGGGAAAATTGTATAAAAACTTTGTGTCACGTTACAACGTTATTATGAAGAACACTTAAAGGCTGTCTAGCTGGTGCCTGTCCTTGGTAGTGAGATTGCCTTATCAAACTATGATGGAAAAGGTCAAAACACTTTAATCAATGTGCAATTAGAAAATAGTTGTTAATTCCAGTGACCATACCGGAGTTAATACAAAAACTGGAAGGTACATGACAAGTTTTCAATTAAGTTTCTTATCAACTCTTGTTAGGTGACATGATCCATAGGACCTGGCATATGAATTTTGTGGAATGTATTAAGACAGCATTTCTCAACCTTTAAGTATTTGCGACCCGAGTTTTCATAACAGTTTTAATCGCACTCCCTAACGTTTTTTTGAAAGGAGCCCACTAATACCAATTTCTTCTTTTTTAATTAATGATATATCATAGATGCATATTTTATTATACCTACTTATCTTTTATCGACACTTATCTAATTCTATATTTATTTTTCTAGTATCAGAATGTAATTTAAGTTAATTTGTTTTGGTTTCAATAGATATATTTTTCATATTTTTGATTCTTGTTTTCTTTTCTTCACATCTTCGCGCCCCCCTTTTTGTTACTTCGCAACCTCCTAGGGGGGCCCGCCCCACAGGTTGAGAACCACTGTATTAAGAACAAATGACAGATTGTGGGAATCCAAAATAAATTAATTATGCTAACACAACCTTTAAAGCAACACATGGATAAAGAAGACAACCTGGATGACTTGTTAGTTTTCTTTTTTATATGAAGTTTTTGCAGAGCTAAAAGAGAATGTTAATTTTTTTTCATCCTATAGGTAAACATATACAATATTACGGAAAGCTCTCGGCATACATGCAAGAATGAAAACAATGTAGATCTTAACTATATTTACAAATCTATTACTATGTTGAATTCACCATAACATTTAGATACTAGCCTGTTTGATTAATAAAGGGTCTCTAGTAGTGATAAGGGAACGCCAGAGAGTTTGCCTTAATGTAAATTTGGCAAAATTGTGGAAATGTTAGGGAATTTGGCTAAACTCAATGAAATGCATTGAAGTCAACAGGGAAGGAGGAACTGGACTTGGCTTTAGTGGATTATAATGGTGTAATAGTCTTTCAAGTGTCCCTTAGAGCTAAGGAAGTGTCTGACAATTATGTCAGATTGATTATTGTGGCCAAAAATGTGACTTGGTCTGCAAAACAACAGTACTAACCACTGTGCCTCAATAAATAAAAGGCGCACATTTAACGTTAACCTCAAACAAAATACATGAAATAAGCAAAAACTAGCAACTGGAAAACAAAATATCATTGTGCTGGCAAAATTCCTTATCCTTATTAATCTTATAGTGTGCCATGAACCAGCGGTGTGGGGCTGGCTCAATCCATGTTTGAAGTCTTAGGTCCACACAGGTGAAACATCTTTTTTGTTTCTGATGTATCAGTGCAGATGCTTTGCACTTTTCATCTTACATCAAAAAGATAGAAATACCATGTAAATAGAGGTAGTCATAAATCTTTTGTTATTATAATATTACAGGGTCTCATGTGTTTTCTCACTCAGCGAGGAGGAAGGGGATACCCCTTGAATGCTTGTTTTGACTCTTTGTTGTGCCACTTGGCTAATTGCCCATTCATTCAGCTGGCATGTGATATTAGCCATGTGGTGCAGCGGTGTGTGAGTGAGCACATGGTGTTCAGTGTTATATAGTCAGCACTAGTACTCATAATATTCTTGTTATGGTCAACTAATGTACCCTTCAAATGAAAATACTGCTATTTTTTTTTTACTTACGAAGTGCAAATCTGGCTAGAGTACAGATTGGGTAGTGGCATCATCCATGCACAAAGCAGATCAGGCAGCAATGTAAACTGGGAAGTGGAGTATACTTACAGTACTCATGTATGAAACTTTTGAGTTCCAAAATTTTTGAGATAAAAGGCAGCTTGGATATAGATCTGTAGTTTTTACCTAGGTTTGGATCAAGATTTGGCTTTTTGAGCAACAACTAAACAATAGTAGCTATACTATATGCCCTTCAGAACAGGTAATTCACCTGAAGATAAGAATGTTCAGGCCCAGCCAATACTTGAATGAGAGACCATCTAGGAAAAAGCTTGGGTTGCTGTAGGTAGAGGTGTTGGTGAGGCGAGCAGGGGGTGCTAAACCTGTGGTCTCATTATGGATCCAGTCCACTAGTGCAGTGACAGGAACACAGTGCTGTAAAAATGGAACCACCCTTCAGATTACATGTAAAACCAAGGTATGACTCTCTGTGGTCATTAAAGATCCCTGGGCATCTTTCGTAAAGACTAGGGTTTATCCCAATGCCCAGGCTAAATTACCCATCAAAGTCATTCTGGCCCCCTAATCACCCCCATTTCTAATTTGCTAACTGTCTCTGTCACCTATTCATCTAATTATTAATGTGTGATGAGCATAACGGAGTGGAAATGGCTGTAGTCACATCATCCAGGTGAATGCTGCACATTGGTGGTGACTGAAATGATGTGTCTTGAAAAGCACTATATAAATGTAATGTCCAAAATGTCCAAAGTACTTGATGATGATTTCATGTTGTGAACCAAATTGGTGATATCTTCAAAAATGATAAGTTGGCAAGCAGCCAAAATTATAGGTTGTGAGAGAGTAATAGGAGGGTGAAGGAATGGGAGAAAAATTGTTACTTTAATATTTTTTAAGCGTATTCACAAAAGGGGTAAGAAAAATATCACAATTACTGTTATAAAATATAGGCAGAATAGGAGTAGCAGGAGAAACTAAATTGCTCATTGCGTCAAATAGTACCTTCAGATTTGTGATATCTGAAGCTATTCTGTTGACAAAATAAGAAGTTCTTGCATCTCACTAAATGGGATTAAAAGTTCTTTAAGATGTAAATGATGGACCTCAAGTTTAGGGGCCTTCCATAGGCACTCAGTCTTGAGACAATTGTACCTAAAACTATGAATAGATCCATTTATTAAAGGAGATGAATTACCAGTAAGACTGAATCTACATTTAAGCAGCATAGGTACAGTTACCATTAAACAATTAGACTAACAGTCTGTATCATTAGAACTTAAAGCCAGATTAGCGTCACATCATAACATCGCAGAGTATTTGTTAAAAACTTCCAAGCTAATGAAGAGGGAGCAGCTCATTTGTTTAGAAAGCAAACTATCCAAATTAAGAGAAAGATCAAATGAGACTCATCTATGGTCACTAACAAATAAGTCATTATAAGAAACATGGTCAATATTTAGACCAAGTGAAAAAACAAGGTCCACGGTGTTACTGCCCGTAAGTGTAGGACTGGATACATTTTGGCTAAAATTAAAAGAATCTCAGTGGCAGTACTGTAAGTGGCATCATCGATATGAAAGTTAAAAATCCAGACAATAAGGACTTTGTCCAACTTTGTAATTGTGGAAAATTGTTTTTAAATCAAACAAAAAAAAATCAGCTGAGCCAGGGGCTCTATAAATTGAAGTACAATAGAATGGATTCATTGTGGGTTAGATATGTAGGGTGTTGTGGAGAAAGACTCGTTCCCTCTTGGAAAACACACGGCGTTTCTGGATGAGCAATCAGAATTTAGACTTTATTGCACAGAGCACAAAGCAACTCAGTTCAATGAATTGAGTGCCGATAGTTTGATGGTACCTTGTTTTAATACAATTTGTTATCATGAGATTACCTAACTCCATATACATATATAATATATATATATAAATTCCTATGTTTCTGCTCAGTCAGCAATATTTACTAATGCCTAATAAACTAATGGATTAAATTGCCCCATTATTGGCCACCATTACCTTAACCCAAAAGGCATATCAGCCGCTAGGCCAAAAGAGTGGCCCCATCTTCTGTTTACCTGTGGTATTTCTACCCTCTGACTTGTAAATTCTATCAATGTTTTCTTGTGCTTAATGGGCACAAATAACCTCCTAATGGATATGATTACCTTTCCACTTTTATCTTATGATCTAAGAAATGTATTGCTGCCTTCAGGACACAGGGGCATTCATCTCTTATTTATCTGGTTCAATCCTAAACCTTGCTTTTTGTAAATATTAGGGGCCTTCCAGATTACAATAGAGAAAAAGTATGAATATTAGACTTTAATATTTAACTCTTATACTGCCTGAGGTTATCGATTACATTCTTTACATGCTGAAGCTACCTATTGCAATATACAATTCAATTTGTATTTTAATTAAGACTTTCATTACTAATAGTCTTAATTTCTATAAGTGATTCTGACAGGTTTTTCTTTATAGACTTTTGATAGATAGATGCGACTAACTGCCTATTCTTGCTATAGCACTGTATTTAAATTTCTAATTATTGTAAACAATATTTTGCAAATGGCCCATTTCCTTCTGTATGTTTTACAAATATGTGTTACACAGCAAATATCTGGCCACAGAAAATGGGGCTACTCTTAGTAAACATTCTTCACAGTGAATGCTTGTTTTGGTTACTGACACTGGGTAAATTAACTCTGTATACTTATTTAAGAATAACTATTTGCAAAATGAAACACTTGGATAATGTCTCACCTCTCCAGTCTTCATGCACTGTCACAGAATAGGGTGGCTTTATAGAAAATACCTTGCTTTCAGGGGTTAAAAAAGTTTTCCACAGTCTTTTTCCCTGGGCCCAGGCAATTAGTAACCATTTACCTTAAAATGAAATGAAAATTTGAAGATGAGCTCAATCCTCATAATTAGTCTTTGGGGGGAACAATCAGTGCCCCTACCTTCCAGTACCTAGGAGAGCAATTGATCCTATGTGTCTGTTATTCCCAGAGCTATACAGAGCTACTATAATTATTTACAGAGACCACAAAACATTAGTATTGTATTATTTTATAATAATTATAGTTTTGATTTGCATTCAACTGGAAGATTACAGCTCATCTACTAAGCACTGACACGTCATAAAGTCTGATCCTCGTGCTTGAAAGCTTGCATATGCAATGCTCAAGTGGATCTGTATTCTGTACATCCTTTCATAGAATTTCATGTAGGATTTTTACTGTATAAATATTTGCTTTCATAAATTCAAAGTGGAGGTGTAATTTAAATAGTCACACTTCTTTACAACCTTAACAACAAACCTTTTATTTTTTTTTAGTTGGAGGGGAGTCAACGGAAGCTACAAATACCTTTATTAGTCTGAGGCAAGAACTGAGCGGGCATCCTTGTTAGTTAAAGCCTGATTCATTATCAATAAGGTTAAACTACAGGTGGCACTATAATGTAGCTCATCAACCCAACTCTCTGCTAATATCTAAAATGTTAGGCACAAAGAAAAAAAAGTACACTACATAAAAGGGTAGTAGGCACTCAGTGTTGCTAAGCTGGTGCAGTGTGTTTTGCAAAGGGTAGTTAGCAAGCACATTAATAGTGGCAGAATGCTAGCTGGAATCTCTAGTCCTTTGCTGAATGAATATTATATGAAAACCTGTAAATCCTTTTCCAGTGCTGTTTGTTTTAATTATTCAAGATCCCGTGAAAATTACTTTAAGGAATTCTCTGCTGCTACTGGCACCTGCTTGATGACATCCTCCCTAATTATAATTTTAATTTCTTTCCTTGTTTCTTAGCCTGTAATTGGAATGAAGAATTGCATTTTAAAGATTTGTTTATCTTTCTCTATTTTTTTCTGTATGAAACCAAAATTTGAACTATTTTAACTATGTGCATTTTCACTCTTAGCATTTTCCAAAAATACATCATTTCACATCGTACCCCAAAAGTATTTATCCCTCAGATTAGAACATACGATATGTGTCATGTTTAATTTAGACAATAATAGCAGCAACTCTGAAGTTAAATGATGCATTGAAAAGAGAGGCTATGAAGCTTGACAGAAAGTAAAACATCTCACAATACTTCACAGGGGGCATTATCTCAGTTTTACAAAAATAGTTTATAATGCTTCATTCCATAAGTGATCATTCAGTAGACTGTACTGACATACTGTATACTGTATAAGAATCTTAAATACACACAGTGCAGTAAAGCTTAAAACAAATTATTGTATGGACATGGCGAGATGAGCTTAAGAATAATGTCAAATTAAAAAAGCGCATGTCATAAAGTATTTAAAAAAGGAGGATGTTAACTTTTCAAGCCATTAAAGAAGAACCAAGTCTGCATTTCAATTCTGGATTTGAAATTCTTGGTACATCAGTGGAGTCCCGAATGAGGCACATTACCTGCATTGTAAGGGAGCGTCAGTTATAGCACTATGGCCATGTGGCGCGTTTCCCCGAGGGTGATCCAGCTCATAAGATCCTCATTGTTGGGGACCCGAGTGGTGGGACCAGGCCAAGGGGTCACCCACGTAACTCAGCAGATAGATGGTCATTTCCGGAGGGTGGGACTGGATCACATGTCTTCCTTGAGGGCTGCCAACTGGGATCCTGAGTTGTTTTGCCGTGTAGTGGGTGTGGCAACGCACTGTACCAGTGCATGCTCCCCAACTTGACTTGTACATCAGTAAGAAGGTCAGTGCGGCAAAACCTCAAGGAGCAGTTGGTCTGAGAATTCAGAAGACCTATAGGGGATCACTCACATGTGCACAAACTGAAATTTGGCTCAAAGGTAAGCTGGTGCGATGGGATGGGATTAAGGTATGGATAGTATATAGTAGAGGGCTTCCTAAAAAGGAGTTAACCTCTCCTGAAAACGAATCCAAACTCATGGGAATAACTATTTCAGGCAGTATATAATAATGGAAGGACAGAGGAGAATGAAGAAAAAAGAGACCACACTTTGTTCACTCGCAAAACTGGGGGCAACATGTGTGTCTATATTAAGGCTTCTGCATGACTACCTGTCCCTTTTATTATTGGACAGATTAAGAGACTGGCAGGGACACGGGAGACTTCCATGGCGTGTTCTGAACAAGATTCCAGGAGTTTTATATGATTGGCCATAACTTGGACATACTTAAAGTTGGACCAATAGAGACCCTATAATCTCCTGAGAACAGACCTAAAAGAGGTCATTCAAAAAAAGTAGGGGAACCTGGAGTAAGAAAAATAAATTAACTAAGGTTTACTAGCTGAGCCAGAGAGAGAAGATACTGAAGGTCAGAAGGAGACTTTAGTGTTGGCTTAAAGAGCCAACAGGGCCATTGTTTTCTGACTTATGTTTATAGTTTGTAATCTCGCCCACCACACCCTACTGTATTTTAATTTGTTTAATGATATATATTTGTTTGACCCGCTAGCAGTCTTTTAAGTCTTCTTCTTGGTGTGGGGTTGGCTCTGTAATTCCCCTTAAGACCCAACCTCACAATTTCTCAGATTTCTTAATGGGCCATTACTGAGGGGGATCCAAGTATTAATCACAAAGATGTGAGTCATGTTGATTATGTCTGTTAAGTGTTTATTAACAATTTAATTCCCTATTTAAAAAGAAAAAAATGATTTTTTTCTGAATAATTGACCCACTGCATTAAGATGCTAAGGTTTGCACTGGGTGTGACGAGGATGGACAGGATTCGAAATGAGTACATTAGAGGATCAGCTCAACTTGGATGGTTGGGAGACAAAGTCAGAGAGGCAAGATTGCGTTGGTTTGGACATGTGTAGAGGAGAGATGCGGAGTATATTGGGAGAAGGATGCTAGGAACAGATCTGCCAGGGAAGAAGAAAAGAGGAAGACATAAGAGAAGGTTTATGGATGTGGTGAGAGAGAACTTGCAGGTGGTGGGTGTAACAGAACAAGATGCAGAGGACAGAAAGATATGAAAGAAGATGATCCACTGTGGCAACCCCTAAGGGGGGCAGCCGAAAGAAGAAGAAAAAGAATTGACTCACTGCAATACTAAATGTTATTCATCTTCATGTTGTTGTAAGTAAGAGTCACAAACATGGAAGAAATGAGTGTGAGGCCTGCAAAAAAGACCCACAAACTAGACCAGGGCCTTAACTGACCTGCCTAAAGATGGTCTCACACTGGGCAGCCTAAGCCCAAACTCCACAGACAGGCTTTGGTCCGACAGGCTCAAATCAGGGACTTTATTTTAAAAACTAACAACAACAACAACATTTATTTATATAGCACATTTTCATACAAACAGTAGTTAAAAGTGCTTTACATATTAAAGAATAGAAAAATGAAAGACACAATAAGAAAACAAAAAAAAAGTAAAATTAAAAAATACATTAAATGTCAAAAAATGCTGCGGTGGGCTGGCGCCCTGCCCGGGGCTGGTTTCTTGCCTTGCGCCCTATGTTAGCTGGGATTGGCTCCAGCAGACCCCGGTGACCCTGTTGTTAGGATGTAGCAGGTTGGAGGATGGATGGATGTTAAAAAATGTCAAGAGATAAAATAAACCATAAAACATCTGGCTTAAATGGCAAAGCCAGCAAACACATTTTCTAAATAGATTTATTTAGAATAACCAAAAAGAGAATAAAAAAGTGGAAAAAGGCAAAATAAGGCAATCCAAAGCAAATTACTTGAAATTCACAATCCAATACACAGAATCCAACGGCAACATCAAAATTCAGAAAAAGAGAAAAATTAGTACAATGCCCCTTGTTCTGCTTTATGTACGCAGAGTGAATTTGATGAGGTTGATCAGGAGAAAAGATGTGGTCAGAACATAGCAAAAAAGTCAAAATCCAGGATATTGCTAGCACAGATGACAAAAACAAGTCAGACAAAAATTAAAGTCAATATGTTCAAAAACAGAGCTACTTCAGATGACCTTTTAACCCAGCATGAATTAGATTTTGGTTCGTGACTTCTGTAATCTCACCACCCCAACTGCTTGATGCTCCTAGAAATATGAAGAAAAAAATAGCAGCACCTGCGATAAACAAAACAGCAGTGAAAATGTTTTAAAAAATTACAAAATCTTAACAGAAAACAGAAGCTTAATTCCAATATGAAAGATACATTTTCTAACCTCAAAAACATATATAAAGAGTGCCTAATACTGGCGGACATAAAAAAAATTTCATTATAACAGAAATTTCTTTATAACAAATATGAGGAAAATATGTATATAATGTGACCAGGGTTGCTTGTGATTCATCATCTCTAATGACAGCAGCGCAAGGAGTGGTCCATCGCTGCTCTGCTGCATCTGGTAAACCTAGAGCAAAGTAATTTGTTGTCAACTGCAGGATCAGGTCTTCCATGCAACGTGCTTGTTGCCCGAGGTTTAGAACATTTAACACCAAGCTTTGAACTGCTCTTCCTCGCACTCTCCTGTTCTGCCACCGCTGTGATTCTGAGTCACTGGTCTTCTTCCAATCCGAAAATGGGAACTAAAGAAGGATAATTGCCCATGTTGCAGCTCCTATCTTGGGTGCTGAAGAAACAGCTCCTACTTTGAAAGAAGTCTTGAAACTTACCAGCCTTCTCTATACAGTAATAAAGTGCCTGTACAGTATTTTCCTTGGGCTCACCTTCCTGTTTCTCGATGTAACACTGTGACTCAAGCTTGACAATAACTGTATAAAACAACAGCACTTCTTGAGCTGCAAAAAATATTTTATTTACAGATGAGATTTTTTTTTGAAGAAATACAGGTATAAATACAGAACAGTAGAGTATCCTCACACGACACATCTACTCACGCAGATGCTTAGTGGAGCACTGACTCAGAACTGAAACTGCCCAGAGACTGGAAATTTCACAACAGACTGTTACTTTTTTTTGGTCTAACAAGAAAGAGACACCTTGTAGCAGGGTTCCCAATACACGTGAAAAGTGAAGGTGTGGCATTAAGTATTTTTTGCCTCAAATTATTATCTTGGGTGGCTATTTTTGGTCAAAAAAATTTGTTACACTGATAGCTACATTTAGTTCAAACGAAATCCATTAAACATGATGTATGAATGTTTGTCCAGGCCCACAAAATGTACTTGTTATTCCGGAAATTGTAATTACTTCGGTATTCACTCTAATGGGATTTGACCTTTAAATAAAAATGTATCCTAGAAAAGTAGCAAAAATTATCAAACACTGACAAAGTACTCTTTCTGCACAAAGTGAAATGAAGAATTCCCACTCCAGGAGCCTTATGTACAATGCTGTGCATGGAATTAACACTAAAACATGACGTACGAACAAAACTAGAAATGTGCATATTTAAAAAATAATCCAGATGTATAAAATTGTGGGTACGCCTAGTTCCATACACTTCCCCTTTATAAATCCCAATGAAAGTGAAATCTAATGCATGTGCACGTGCCTACAAACCCATCCAGACTCCTCCCAGAATTTCTTGTATTTGAACATGCAAATCATAATAAATAGCCCCTTCCGTTCAGTGTTTGTGCAAATCAATGGCAAAAGCATGTGGAAAAAAGAAGAATTTCAGCGAATGCGAAGTGGAGGCAAGGAAAAATGTACTATTTGTTGGCTTAAGCAGTTGTATAAGTAATATAAGGAAACTGATGGAGTAATAAAGAGTGGTAGAGACACGTGAAACTTCATGTTCAGATAGTTACACAGTGCCTGAAATAATAAAGAAGTGGTCAGAAATCAAAGTTGAAGTGAAATGGTGAGTCGCAGCCCACCGTCTGTTTATTCTGTTTCAGAAAATATTACAAAAGCTGACCTGCTGGCTGCTCACACACCTCTACCTCAGAAACCACTGGGCAACCATCTGGCTGTGTGCTGACCGATGCTGTTCTGGAGTCACAAAATGCAATAGTGGATGCTGTAATAGATGTGGCTAATGAACTAAGGAATATAAGGGCTGTACTATGTGATACTGACCACAAAGTAAATGAATTGATTTTCAATTCTGCTATTACATTTAAACAAAGTTCTAACACTGTCTAATTTGGCTGATCATTTGGTGGGTCAGATTCATCATACTGCATCTCTTCACATACGGACAAGCCATGATTGTGTCCCACATTATGCAGCACACTACATGCTTACACAATACAGTACACTTTCTGTGGACTATAGAGTAGCACATTACTAGAGAGGAAATGCTTTCTATTTATATAAGCAAATTCATTTTCTGAAGGCACATTTATAGTGTATTGCCGGTGCTCAGCACCACAACGTTTAGATTCTCTGCTCTTTACATTGCTGTTTGAGGTGACTCGCTATCTTTAAAAGGACTGCTTGACTTTTACTGCAGTATTTGGAGAAAGCACCTGCAACTGTGCAGTGCTGTCATTTTCAAAAGCTTCTCTGCTATTGAAGATGTAATGCCAGCTCATTCTTTTAGTGATTCATCCATGGCTGATGTAACTTGTCCACCATTGTTCCAATAGCAATGTGTGTGTAGTTTTTATAGTTTTTATACATGTCAAAGTGTGCGTGCAAACAGGCATACATCACATTTTTGTGCGTACGCAATGTCATGAGGCCCCAGGCCTCAAATATATAAACTGAAGGTGGTCTCTCAACTGTGATGCAAAGGAGGCCAAAGGGGTTCTATCCACAAAACACAAGGAATGACAGCAAAGGACATAAAAACATAATATTTACAACTGAAATAATACCATATCAAGGAAAAATACAACTTAGCAAAAAGGCAAAAAAAAAAACAAAACCAGAATTGATACCAAAAGGTGAAACTTACAAAAAAACAAAAACATACCAGAAATAAACCATACCACATGTGATCTTGGCTGATCTAGAGCCAAGTACAGAAAATGGATAAATGGATATTCTGTTTTTATTACAAGGCAAGAGGACACCATAAATCACCTGTAAATGAAAACTTTTTTTTCTGTTGTAGAAATGTTCAGAATGTTATTGGACGCCTTATAGCCATTCAATACCACCTGCCACACTAAAAGGCTATACTAGATCCATGTGGAGTCTCCCAAAGAAGAGATGTCATTAAACTGTTTAGGAAGGCCAGGTGTTACAGGACTGGCCCCTGGCTCACTGCAGTTTGTGGCAGGAAAGAGGATGATGGGAAAAATTGGTGACCATCATAACTAATGCTGCTCACCACCAGCACATTTCACCAGAATGATGAGAGGTGCTACTTGGCCGATTATGGTACAGTAAAATTGTACATTGTACAGAAGATTATTAATTGCCTAGACCCTTATAAAAGACATAGGGACACTATTTATTTGGGGACAATGTACCTTAAACATATGCTAAACATACTGTGTATTTAGCATGGGTCTTATGCTAAATTTCAATTTTGCTTTAACTGTTTTGAACTCTTAACTTTATGTGCCATGCTCCTGCTGAAAAGAGTGGATTTCTTCTATCTATCTATCTATACTTTCATACTTTTAATTTTTTCGCAAAATTAAGTGTGATAATGAGCACCTCACCCTAAGGTACTATAATTAAAAGGTTTTATTTTATACAGTATATACATTCATCTGTTTATCTACTTTGAAACTTGCTTAATCTATTTCAGCTTTTTGAGGGGCAGAGCTCTCCTATTTTAAACATACAGAAGCAATAAAAAGAGTAATGTAATATCTTTATTAGGCTATGTACCTGCCTACTCACAATACAGTAGATGAGTCAGAATTTCAAACATTCAATGGAGCTGCACACTTGCTTCCGAACTCTCATACCCACCCCCACTTCCTTTCCCATACATTGTTTTCTCTTTTTTTACAGTCAGCTTTCATTTCTAAGGGGTCGATTTCACCTTTACCTGCTCTAAGTTCAAATGTTTCTCTGGAGCTCCTCTTAATAAGACTTTACAATATGCAGAAAAGGCACTAAAAAGTGGAAAGCAAGGCCTTACAACTTATCTATCATTCCATATTTAGTGTTATATTAAATGAAAGGACAAATCTTTTGCTAGTGAGAATACTTTATTAAAATAGTAATAACATAGGCATTTTTACATGTATTTTGAATTGGCACTTCCTTTCACATAGCTGCATGCTGGCATGGTAGTTGCCATTGCTGTCTCATATCTCCAGAGATAAAGTTTTTTGCACTTTCTGCTCACATCTGCTTTGGTTTACCCTGCATGTTTCCAGTTTCCTGCCACATCCCAAAGACAGACGTGGTAGAGTAATTACAGTTCCTAAATTGGGAACCATATTAGTACGTTAGTGTTGATGTACTCTGCGATGGACTGCATTCCACCCCCATCCAGGGTCGATTCCTGCCTGTGCCTGATACTGCCAGCTTAGACTCCAGCCACCTGCAACTCAGACAGATGGAAGGTCTTCCTATCACACATTACATACTGTATATATTTTAAGCTGATTGAAAACTCTAAACTGCGCTTTTGGGGTCAAGTGTTTATACTTGGTGATAGACTTGCATCTCATCCATGATCTTCCCTTTCTTGTTACCTGTTGTTGCTTCAGCTTTCCACAGTCATGTACTGGAGAAAATTGGATGAAAAATGGATGGATGACCTGTATTACTGTTAAAATAATTAGCACTGACTATCAGCTTAGGCACTTCTAAATAAAACACCCAGCAACTGCACATGCTAAGTGTATGTTCCATATCACTAGCAGACTGGCCAGGGTGGTCCAAAAATTAATTGAACTTAATGCTGCTTTAATAAGTTACAAAGTGCACACTCATTATAAAAAATGTGTATCATCAGTTTAAGATTCTTCGGCTTTTAGCAGTGCTTTAAAAACGAAAAACAGGTGCTATTAAAATAATTTACTAATGAATATATAATAATCCATGAAAACATTTAAATTGATTATAAGCCTTCTACTACATGCATCATAATTTATTTCTTATTTAAAGTCAAAAAATGAATATAGGTAACACATCTCATTACCATGTAATTGATTAATAAACCTTCTACTCTATTCGTAATTTCTAATGTCAAAAGAAAAAAAAAATATTGAAACACTTATTAAAAATTTTTATTGCAAACAACTATATACTGTAGAAAGACATAGCAATCCTAAATTTGCATGCTATTTTCATACACTGTTTGACATCAAATAAGAAAACTGTTGCATTCTGTAACATGTAGCATAATGGAACTATCCAACTCTAGCGTCCCTGCATCTATGATGTTGCATATTAGGATTTGTTATCTGTATATTATGCCATTCAGTAGATGGTTAAGTACTCTCAAGTTTCCCAAGGTGAAAATGGTCTAGCATCATTAAAACAGAGCAAAGACAGGTACAAGGTTACTTGGGCTAATGCCATAATTAGACTGTTGTAAGTGTCATAAAGAAAAGATTAAGCAGAGATTTAACAGAGTTACATAAAGCACTAATGAATTGTCAGGATCTGTCCCATAAGCACTTCAAACTAAAAACCTGACACTGCCAAGGAAAATGTGTACAAAAAGACTTGAAACACACTGGAGAATGTGCACAAAAGAAAAAAAAAACTTCAAGCAAAAACAATGCACAGTAGTTCAAAGAACTAGGAATTGCTTGAATCAATTACCAAATTATGCTGTTTGCTGAGGCACAGTAATCTTGGAAATAAAATAGGGAAAGCCATGATTAAAGCAGACTTGCTGTAATGACTAAAGCATAAATTTTCTGAGCCCTGACTAGACTTGAGTTTTTGCCTCAACTTGACTCTTGTTGCAGCGTTCCACAACAAAATCTTTTAAATCTTTCATTATCATTAAATGCGTGACCCTAATCATCATACCTTAAAAGTTAGAATTGCATGATCTTAGTAAGTAGCATCTTTCACTTCCAATTTCATGCAAATATTCCACTCTGGTTAATTGCAAGGCTTCTTTATAGTGGGAATAGAATTGCATAATACAATATTAGAAATAATACTGTACATAATAGGAAGTGCAATTTCACACAAGTGCTTACTGAAAGTTACTTACTGTCTTTAGCACATAAAGTCTTTACTGTAAAGTGTGTTAGAATTGTAGTGCATAGGTGTTATTATTCCATCACATGCATGCAAAGATATTACTTTTAGTCTATTTAATGGAATCATATGGTACACAGGTACACAAACGGTACACAGGTTCAACAAGACCTTTTTTAATAGTGGATGCTCTGCAACAAGCAGTCAGCCCAAATGAGTTACCATGCCCCACAATTGTGCTCCTCAAGGCCGGCTATCCTGGTGCCCTTTATTTTCTGAATAGGTTGTACATAGAAGTTCTCGAGGTGAGAATCCTCAGCCTACCATACTCCTCTATATGAAGCTAAGATGAATACTTGTAGTTGATATCACCCCTCTTTCGGCACTTGCAAGTCACCAATTTTCTTTGTCATCACTCCTGGGTGAAATTTCTCATCTCCTGGCGCCTCATGTATAAACGGTGCGTACGCACAGAAATGATGGGTTAGATTTTTTCCACGTTCAAATCGCGATGTATAAAACCTAAACTTGGCATAAAGCCACGCACATTTCCACAGTACCTCATACCCTGTCGTACGCAAGTTCTCAGCTCGATTTTGCAGACTGGCGGCACCCAGTGTCAAAGCAGTGCTACTATTCCCGTGTGGTGTATCTTTCTTTTTCAGATCCACATTACTGACGTGGCTTTATAAATACACTGAAATTAAGCGCATATTGTTTATTAGTTTAATGCATGTGATTGTAATTAACCTGTAAAAATATAATAGTCCACAGAATGGTCAGCTTACAGATGGCTTAATGTCTATTACAGAGCTGATTGTGTGGTGATCGGTTATTTGGAGGAAGAAAAGGAAGGACAGGATTTGGAGGTTAGTACGTTTGAAAGAGACAGTACTGCTGCAATAAATTATTTTATCGAAGGTCGTGCACAATCACTGCACCACCGTATTCCCATGTTTAATAACATGCTTTAACTCCTATCATCATGAAAGTGATATCACGTATACATCTCAGTATTTTAATTATTCAGACAGCTGTAATATCATGAATGTAATGGATTCTGTGTCCTGTCGGAGGTAGAGAAAGCTGGTTTAAGAAGCACGTAGTGATTCACACACATAGAGCACATAGAACATCAAATACAAAACAAAGCATTTAACGTACTACTTTAATTACGATGGGATTTGAGAAACTAGTAAATTAAACGATTTTAAGATTAAGTTTATGATGTTCTATATAATGACCAAATAAACTTTGTGATTAAAGTGGAAATTTCGAGATTAAAGTTGACATTTCGTGCTTTTTCCCCACTGTGTGCCTTTTGTTTTTCTCTGTACCCTAATAAGCTTTCATATGACACTCAGACGGTGAGCTACAACTCGCCTTTTCACTGCAACTTTGATATGCAACCTTTTTTTTTTTTGGGCACTGTGCGACTTTGTGAACTTGAGCTTTCGAGTTTCTTCAACATGCTATGTCACTCGATCAGCTTCCTTTTCTTGTTTATACCACTGTTTAAACCAACAAATACAGTAGTATGTTTTTCCTTGCCTCCACTTGGTATGTGCTGAAATTGTTCTATTTTTCTTTCGTGGTTTTGCCATTGTCTTTTCACAGAACGCTGAGCTTAAGGGCTACTAATATTGATGTACATATTCAAAGAGGCGTAATTCTGGGAGGAGTTGGGGCGGGACAGCAGGCGCGTGCAGGTGCATTACTTTTTACACTGATTGGGATTTATGTAGTGGAAGAACTTGGAAGTTTGTGTACACACAGATTCCTGCATCTGGATTTTTCTGTGCATACGCACATTCCCGCTTTTGTGCTTATGCCATGTTATAGTGTGAGTTCTACGCACAGCGTTATACATGAGGCCCCTGGTCCTCTCTGATATTGACACTTTGATGATCTGTGGCATTCTGCCCTGTCTAAGTGAGTGTGTGTTGGATTCTCTGACCTTGGCACCTTGATCTGTTTTTGTTTGACCATTTTGAGTAGCTTTTAACATACAGTATAGAAGAAGTTATGCAGCACATCAATGGACATCAGTATGAGTAAATTATTAATACAGGTAATGCAAACAATTATAACTTACTTATTTACTATAATTAACATGACTTTTTCAACATGATTCTGGCAACATGGGTGCTATTGCACATAGTTGTCAACTTACGACCTATATGTCTTACGACCATTTGACTTATGAACGCTACCTTATCTCACAGGCAAACAATATTTTTTGCTCTGCTAGCTCCATATGTTGTGATTCATTCATCTTGATCTCAGTTTATTTCCTGCAACAGTTCTGACTACATTCATTTACATTTGTCTTACTATTACAAGATAAAAAAAGCACTTGATCTCAAGCATGTATGAGTGAACAAGGAAGCAAATGCGATTGCATGTGACTTTAAGCCATCCTATTGTATCCGGTGATTGCCGCACACACTGTACTGCTGCTCTCTGGTTTTGAATCTGGTTAACCTCTGAAGCACTGTGTTGTGACTCACAATATGCTGGTTCATAAGAACAGCCACGAAGGGGTAATGCAACCGCACCAAACCCCTTTATCTGTTAATGTTTATTATCAACTGGCTGAAATTTGAAAACAGAAACATTTTTAAGTGCACATACTCTGCCGGTACAATTTCTCCTCTCACAGGTAGCACATTGAACACTGGGAGAGGCTCATGCTGATGACGTAACATAACACAGACAATGAAAGGATTTGTGAAGCTTTAAAAGGTTCGGCACCCATGCAAGCAAAAGTAATATTGAAACAAAATAATATAATATTTTGCAAGAAAATAGAATATCTACACAGCATGCTAAGGATGATGATAAAAAGGATATAAAACAAACAATATGACTTAAGGGACTTATTATACAGTACTATACATATGGTCTGGTTTAACCAGTCTGTCCTGTGTCCAGATCGACTTATGAACAGTCTGTCTGAACCAGACAAGGTTGTGAATCAAAGACTACCTGTATCCACCTTCCTAAAAGTACAATGTGGTTATCTCTACATTGTCAAATTATACAGGTAACCTTTAAACAGCCTATTTGTTACAGAAAAAATTTGGATGCGAGTGTCATTAGGCTTTGTGCCCTAGGAACCAAGTTACCCAAATTATTCTATAACATTTCAGTAATTATTTACTGCTCTGATTCTGATATTTCTGATCATAAAATAGGTAATTACAATATCAATTGATGTGAACAATTCATAATTAGTTGCAGAATTACGGTATTTGAGGGTTCCTCTAGAGTGCCTATTTCTCTAGCATGATTTGGCTCAAAAACTAATCAGCACATTGTCATCACTTAACAGGCTTAAGTTTTGAGATTTGTATTTTTCCGTCCAGCTGATTTAGCTCTAGACCATCCACACAGATAGACACACACCCATTATTGAGATATTGTTGTTTTTAGTATTAGGGGACTCCAAAATGTTGAGATCTGTCGAAAATCAGAGATCAATGTTTTTGATGAATCTAAAACATGATAGGTTATGGTGGGGGAGGGCGAAAAGCAAAAAAGAAATCTAATTTATGTCCACCATATACCAATGAAGGATGGCATGGTGACACAGGTAGTACTTCTGCCTTGCAATAAGGAGGCCAAGGCCTGCCTGAGTGGAGTTTGCATGTTCTTCCCATGCCTGCATGGGTTTCCTCCCACTGTCACTGTTAGGTTAACTGGTGACACTAAATTGGTTCTAATGTGTGTTTGGTGTGTGGATGTGAGTGTTCACCATGTGATTGACTGGCGCCCTGTCAAGGGTTTGTTCCTGCCTTGTGCCCTTTGCTAACTGGGATAGGCTCCAGGCCCCCATTCAACCCTGTTCTGGATTAAGTGAGTAGAATATGACAAATACCACTGAAAGTACATGTTTCAAAATTGCATGCTTATTTTCTGGCTGATCTAGCTTTGCTTCGTAAGACTAAACTGTAACAGTTAACAATGTTGATGGTCATCTCTTAAGTCATTGCTTGGAAGAGTTATACTGTATGGTTTAACAAGTCAAACTCCATAGTGGTTTTTATCATTCCATAGAAAGTGATAGCCACTCACCTTTCTAATATGTTTACTGAGTAAATTTTGCTATTCTAATGACAGATACAGTGGCAGTACCTATTTATGACATCTGTGTATTCCTCATGTCCATCCATCTGTGCATTCTCCCCAGATGGTTTTTCCCATCGAAATTGGCAAACGTTTTAGTACAAAGACAAGATTTGTTTAGAGTGAATGCAGAAGTCATGTTATTAAAATAAAAGTGTGAAATGTTTACAGTAACTTAAAAAGTTATATCTTCAAATGTTTGATGAAGTGCTAAACTTTATACAAGGGATGTTCAAAAAGATTTGTACTTTTATATTTTCGTATTTTCGTATTATCATTTTTTGGTGATGGCATTAAAAAGTTGGTATGACGCTGGGAAAATTGCATCTCAAATAAAAGTGACTATGTAGAAAAGTGATGTAATTTGTTTTTGAAATTCTTAATAAATAAAGTTAAAAAAAGTATAGAAACTTTTTGAACATCTCTCATATATGGATTTCTACTTTGTTTTAAATTACAGATGTTTTAAATGAAAATACGGCAGGTAACAAAAGCATCACCTAATACTGTTTAAATCACCTCAGCTATGCAGCACACCATCACCTCCTCATTTAACACCCACCAAAGGTTAGCCTCAACTAGTTTACTCTCACTCACACAATATCATTGGGATGAACAAAACTGGAAGAAAACTTAGACAACAGGGGGAAAAGTTAACAAATGACAAACAATAGCAAAAAAGGAAATTAACCTACACCCCATCCCTAGTAATGTGATGGGGCAACACTAACAGTTCTTCCCTAGTCTTCTGCTGGATGGACTTCTTTATTCTTAAACAAAATAAAACAGAGTGTTTAACAAAAAAAAGTATCTCCATAAGCAATAATTTCATTCTGTATGAGACTTGCATGTCTTCTTTGTTATACTGTTTTTTAGGTCTACTGTATGTTTCTACTTATTAAATATTAAATTAGTTATTCTATTTCATAATAACTTCAATACCATGCTGAACAGATGTTTCCCTCAATTCTTCCTTCAGCTCTTTGGGTGTTTTGTTTCATCCTTTAAAATGTTTTAAGTTTTTTTTTTTTTTCTGTTCCTTTTCTTTTTCCTTGTTCACATTTTATTTTCTGCACTACCCCTCACATTAATCTTCATCAGTTAGAACTCACAGGTGTTGCAGTAATTCAATTTCTTGTTCTGCCCCAAGGTGGATAAAGGGTACTTTTTTTAAACGATCAGTAGATGAAGCATAAACCAAAGACACATCGAGTCTGAAATGTTACATGAGAAACCAAAATGTCTAAATCCAAGCATAGATCAAGAATCAAAGTCTAAGAAAAAGAGTTAAGTCAGTGTTCAAAATACAGAATGGAAATTAAGTTTGCATGTTGAAAACGTTTTTCAGAGTATATCGATTATCTTGGATATTGCATGACATGTGGCAGTGGGTTATAAACTGACGTATAATGCCACACAACTTCCAGGACACTTCCCCTAGCAACATGTTGGTACTTTGTAGTAATGAAACTATACAATTGCTGTGGCCTCAAAAAGCAAAATGATGTTGCAGGTATTCTGAAAACATACAGTGAATAAAAATGAATAACCTTTACATCAAAATGTTGTGGATTACCAGGACGTACAGCTCCCCAAACCCGGACACAGACAAGCACAGAGACACAAGTCCAAAACCAATACACAGTTTATTTCCTTGTGGGGCAGCTCTATTCTCTGCTTCCCACTACAGAGAACAGTACACAATCAACCACAGATATAATGCTCAGTCCCTTCTCTATCTCCTTCTCTTCTTCTCCTTTCTTAGTCTCTGTCATCTCCCCTCGACTCCTCTCCCAGCATGCTTTGTCCTCAACCTCCTGACTCTAGCTCCTCAAACGGAGAGAGGCGGCCTCTTTTAAAGGACACCCAGAAGTACTCCTGGTGCTGTAAGATCCTCTTCAGGTAGCACTTCCGGGTGTGGTGGAAGTTCTGCAGACCTGGGTTCCAAAACTGTCCAGGCGCCCCCTGGTGGTGGCCATGGGCCCAGCAGGGTTGAGCTTCTAAGATCCAAATCCATGGCCCCATTGTGCACCAGGGGGGGGTTGCCCCCTCATGTTCCAGGGGGTTATTGGTCTGAATATATCCTCTCCCCCGGTCCTTCCATCACAGGGGCATCACCCGGCCATATGCCACAATGTACAAATGAAAGATTCACAGTATTGGAAAACCTCAGAAAATCGTTCTAAAAAATGATTTGGAACAGAAAAAAATTAGGAAAACACATATTGTAACATCTGTAGTTACCTGAGAGTCCGATATCAGCCACTTGCTACCACATCAATGTTGTTGAGGCATTAATTTGCTTAAATATCTATGATATTTCAGATCTCTTTTGATGTAAGATTTGCAAAATTTTGTCTATTTACTAATTTGGAGTTTATTTACTATTTCTATTTTGGATTTTGAATTTTTGTCTCTTTATTGTTGTTGCAGTACATTACAATTACATTTCAATTTCAGATCTTTTGTTCTTTTTTCTTTATTTGTTTGATATTTTTAAACTTTTAGCTTTAAAGTCTTTGTTTAATCAAATAATTTCATTGTGTTGGGCAAGGCATTTCAACATCTTTGTCATTGTTGTTTTCAACTCGTCATAAAGCTGGGTTTGAATAGGGACATAAATATGTGCATACAGGACTTCATCAAAGGTGTCTAGCAAGTTCCTAAATTAATCTTCTATGTCTTTTTAATTTTTTTACAACTGAAAGTGGCCTTTTGCCAATCTACACATAGTCACTAATTCCTCACAATCAATTGAACAAGTTCGTAACCAACATCAAATATTTCCAATATATTTCAACCTTCAAAAAATACTGAAAACATATCACTACAATGCTCAACTTCTGACAACGAGAAAAAACAAAAAAAAAGAAATAATTTTACATGTTTTTTAAGCATACACTGTGTGATTCTTAGAAATCATGGTCAAGCAACTAGTCACACTGTACTATAGAGTTGCCAGTCGAATTTGTGCTCAGACTATATGAGACTGTGGCTCAGGACTATACGAGAATGTTCAGTCTGATTAATATGCCACTACATGTGTGCTCAAGCTATACATGCAAATGGCCCCAACAGACAATTTTACCCATTCACATTATGCAATAAAACTTTGCAGAGAGAGAGAGAGAGTTTAGAGCATGCAATGATACAGCACATTGCTGCACCCACCACACAACAAACCACCAGAGCATCCCAATTAGGACCCGAATGCAGCCATGCATCAAGTGAAGCCTCAGCACCACACTAGTTCGGAGGCTTCTGAAAATGTCAGCAAAGAAAAGAGTTGCGTTGCTGCTTTTATTATACTGAAAAAGTACCAAAAAAAAAGAAAATGCGTAACTTGGCATGAGAATGTTTGAGGCATGGACAGAACAGTCTGTTTTACAGAGAGAACTGGAGGTACATAATTTACCGTTGTGTGTGTTTATTCTGAGTTCTTCCAGTAAACGTTTCCTAAAATGCTTTTGTCATTGGCCATTTAGTTGTATGCGCGTTGCTACATGATAGTTAGCTTTTTGAAATCAAATAAGCAATAGTGAACATGACAATGGCACTGACCAATGAAGAAAACATAGTCACTATTATCACTGCACAATGAAGTTCGAGAAATTTGAAGGCAACACCAGAAAAACAGCTTGAGAGACTACTCCCAACTACTAGAAAGCCAAACTGAAATTTCTGACATGACAAAAATTCTTCCAATTGTCCGTCAGCTCAATCTGGCATTGCGACCACTCTCATACTACATGTGAAGCGACTGCCGATGAATCTGAAAATCGAGACAACTCAGAAAATCAGCTGGCGACTACAAATCAGCCTTAGAATCATGCCAGAAATCCCACAGTGTATGCCTGGGATAACAGCTTTAATACAATCCTGTTTAGTGACTACAATGAAATGTAACTCAGCATCACCTAAAGGGAATGTTATCGTGTTTTTAATTTTATTTAAACCATGATTCTTTTCTCAGCACTTGAAAGTTTCCCAGTAAAATTAACATTCCTACAAAATGAAGACAAAACAAAATCTTAGATAACCTATCTTGTTAACAAAATGCAGATAAGCGAAAAAGTAAATTGAATGCTGTATTTTGTTTTTTAATAACAATCTGTACTAACATAACAATGTAGACTGTTTTAGGAGTATGAAATTCAAAGTTGCTGAAGGGCCCTTTTTCAGACAAGGAGACTTCTGTATGTGATGGGCTATAATTAACTTTCACCCACCAGTAGAAAGCTGACATGTTAGTTATCAATTAACTGTCAAGAAGTATATTCTATATAGTGATTACTGATAGAAGTAAACATTAATTCTAACATGTTTATTTGCTCATGTCTTTTTCTTTTGCACAATAAAACCAACCTCAGCAACTCAAACTGCTAACTTAATGCAGCTTTTTGAAAAAATATCAAAGTATACACTAAATTGTGCTAGATTTTTGTTTATTTTTTAACATACATTATTATTATCAAACAAAGGTTCAGTGGTATAATGTACAGTTGTAAGAGTATAGGAAGTGAGTAAGAGACTGCAGGTGAGAAACAGACAGAGAGATCCGAATGGTTTTGCTCTCCTTTTAAGAAACCAGGTGGCTGTTATGCACACCTGCTCATAAATAACTTTGTTTTATTTTATTTTACACTTGCATTTAGGCCCTTTATTATGGTGCACCAAAATGTTGCAGTGATTAGTGCTGGTGCAGATTCAGTACCTGGTGTTGGAATATCATGCAGGGTTGTTGTCTGTATGGAGTCTGCATGTTCTCCCCATCTCCGTATGGGTTTTTCTTTAGGTTCCCACATCCCAAAGACTTAGAATATGGGGGTGTGCTTAAGGGACTCCCCACAATGGACTGGTGCTATGTCTTGATGTTGCTACTGCCTTGCACCTCATGCTGCTTGCTTAGGCTCAGGACCCTTGTAGTCCTGAATTGGATTAGCAGATATGAGACGTTATGTTCCTCTGTTATGAGTGTCATTGCTATTTTTGACGCAAACAAATTTAGACTTAAAAAAGAGAAATTTAGTTTATGTCTTAAGGGCACATACAGTACATGACTGTTATTCATACGTGCTTCATATTAAAGGAACAAATGTAACAGACACAGTCTAAGCATGGAAATCTGAATAAGACAAAAATGAAATGGAAAATCTCATTACAAAACAGTTACTATATATCAAATGAAGTTTTCACTGGTAAGAAATATCTGTAAAAAACATTAAGTTATGTGGAATGTAAAACTTGCTGTATGGCAGAGACATAAGTTTTAAAAATGCTAAGTCACCAAGAGCAGAAATCGTCAAAATGTTAGTCATTTATAAACCCAACACCTGTTTTAAGTGGGTCACTAAGAACCTGAGAAATATCTACAAACTGACACAAGGACTTAGAAATCAATATTTTGTATTACATGCAAGATATTCAAGCCAGGTCAAGTCAAGTGGATTTATTGTAATACCATCCATGCACAGTATTGCACCATGCAGTGACATAATGTTCCCCAGGACCATGGTGCAACATATTCTTAAACAAAAGACAGGTAAGGAAATATAATATAGTATAAATAAATAATAGGTAAATAAGTGAATAACAGGTAATAAATTGAAACATATAGTAATGAATAAATAAATATATATATATATATATATAAAATCCAGCATTTGAATGTCTGTGTCCACTTTTCACAAGAGAACTATTTAATGGATTTTTTTCTATAATTTGCTGGAACATTCTGGTTGATTTTGCGACTTCTATCAATACGCTATGTATCATAATTCGCTTGTGTTACCGATTTATTTGCGTGAATCCGAGAGACGCACAATGGGCTGAAGGGGGCAGGGCCCTCCTCACTAACGTGCCAGCCTTGGGGCATACTTTAGAATATTAGAACATTAGAACACTCCAGAAAACAGGCCATTCAGCCCAACAAAGCTCGCCAGTCCTATCCACTTATTTCTTCCAAAAAGTCGAGTTTTCAAAGTCCCTAACGTCTTACTGTCTACCACACTACTTGGTAGCTTATTCCAAGTGTCTATCATTTTTTGTGTAAAGAAAAACTTCCTAATGATTGTGCGAAATTTACCCTTAACAAGTTTCCAACTGTGTTCCCATGTTCTTGATGAACTCATTTTATAATAATAGTATCGATCCACTGGACTAATTCCCTTCATAATTTTAAACACTTCAATCATGTCACCTCTTAATTTTCTTTTGCTTAAACTGTATAGGCTCAGCTTTTTTAATCTTTCCTCATAATTCAAACCCTGTAGCCCTGGAATCAGCCTAGTTGCTCTCCTCTGGACCTTTTCTAGCACAATGTCGTTTTTGTAGCCTGGAGACCAAAACTGCACACTCAAGATGTGGCCTCACCAGTGCATTATAAAGGTTGCGCATAACCTCCTTGGACTTGTACTCCACACATTGTGCTATATAACCTAACATTCTGTTAGCCTTCTTAATGGCTTCTGAACACTGTTTGGAAGTTGATAGCTTGGAGTCCACTATGACTCCTAAATCCTTCTCATAAGGTGTACTCTCGATTTTCCGACTGCCCCTTGTGTATTCAAACCTAACATATTTACTTCCTATGTGTAATACTTTACATTTACTGACATTAAATTTCTTCTGCCACAAATCTGCCCAAGCCTGTATGCTATCCAAGTCCTTCTGTAATGATATAACGGATTCCAAATTATCTGCTAATTCACCTATCTTGGTATCATCTGCAAACTTACCTCAGCTTACCTAGCGAATGAGAGAACTACTTAACAGATTTAAATGTTTTTTTTCTATTATTTGCTTGAATATTCCAGTTGATTTTTTGACATCTCTCGTCACGCTAAGAATCATAATTCACTTGCAGGAACGATATATTTGCACTAATCAGAGACAGAGGCTGCAGGCTGAGGGGAGGGGGAAGTGTGACATCAGGAGTATTGTCCTCTTCATTGTCCTGTTTCACTACTATGCGAATAGCACTGTGGGGGACAGCTAGTATATAAGTAAACTAGCCGAAGCCCGTAGCATACGGCGGTATAAGAATAGGAATGGAAAACGGTGAGAAAGGAATTCAGTATAACAAAGGCTTAGGAAACCACCGTCACAGTATAACGAAAATAGCAAGGAGCGAAACCAATGCCAATGGTCAATAGAGTACCTTCCTGTAGCAGGCTACAGAAAACATGGACATATATAGATAGACGCCGCATTCACTGTGTTGCCCAGTCGACACAATAAGTCAGTGCGTCCGCCCTATTGCGAGTGGTAAAAGTACCATTTAAAGTAATAGAGGTAGACGTGGAAACTGAGTTTTCTGATGAAAAAACAATAACATTT
The DNA here is from genome assembly GCF_016835505.1 of Polypterus senegalus. Taxonomy (NCBI): domain Eukaryota; kingdom Metazoa; phylum Chordata; class Cladistia; order Polypteriformes; family Polypteridae; genus Polypterus; species Polypterus senegalus. Next base: position 43,832,200 of record NC_053168.1, read on the forward strand.
TAAACAGTATCGTTTACATACAACAGATTTTGGCAAATCGTTTACATGCAATTATTTATATCCATTTATACACTAATAATGGCAATTATTAAATAACAATAATTATTATTATTATTAAATAATTCCTTCCGTATAAGTAACATTTCTCGGACTGCTTTCTTCCATCTCCGAAACATTTCTAGACTTCGTCCTGTTCTTATGTAACACAGTACTAATGTATTGGTTAATGCCCGAGTCACCTCACGTATAGATTACTGTAATGGTATTCTATCTGTCATCCCACAAAAACGTATCCATTGCTCACAATTTATTCAAAATTCTGCTGCCAGGATAATAACCTGCTGTTCTAAATCCACTGAACATACTACACCTATTCTCTCTCAACTTCACTGGCTCCCTGTTAACTACAGAATACAATACTAAATACTGCTCTTAACATTTAAGGCTCTCCACAACCTCACTGATCTCCTACAGACTGACATTCGTCTCGCTTACTCTGATTCTCACCTGCAGCTGTACTTTCTGTACCGCACATCAAACTCTGTGCTATGAGAGCTCGAGCGTCTCTCATAGTGCTCCTCAACTCGGGAATTCTCTCTTATATACATCAGCTCGATTCAATAACACATTTCAAAACTACCCTCAAAACTTATCTGTTCAAACTGGCATACCAATTGTGAATTTTGCACTGTTACTGCCAGTTATCTTTGTTTGTTTGCTAATTATTGCTGTTTGTTTGAGAGCGACTGTGGACGCGGAAGTAGGATTAGAGATGGCGGGCGTGGCTCTGTCGTGCATATCCCATGGTCTTAGAGTTGGCGGGCGTGGCTCTGTGAGTTGGCAGGCGTGGCTCTCTGTCTTGCATGCGCTCTCTGTCTTGCTAGCCCTTAGTTATAGTTGGTGGGTAGGCTTTGGCAGGTGTGGCTCTCTGTCTTGCTTGCTCTTAGTTAGAGTTGGTGGGCGAGGCTCTGTCAAGCGTATCTCATGGTCTTAGAGTTGGCAGGCGTGGCTCTCTCTCTTGCATGTGCTCTCTGTCTTGCTTGCGTTCACTGTCTTGCTTGCGCTCACTGTCTTGCCTGCACTTAGTGAATTATATATATAGATAATAAAAACAACAGTAGTAATGCACTGCATATAAATAAATGACTAGAAGCAGATCTGTGGGGAGGAGTGCACATAACTGAGGGCTAGAAGCTGTTATAAAACCTGGTAGAATTGCTGTGGTACCTTGTGCCAGATGGAAGTGGGACAAAGAGACCATGGGAAGGCTGAGAGTGGTCCTCCAGCTTTGCAGATGCAATGCCTAATAAATAAGTTTTTAATGAAGGGTAGAGAGATCCCAGTGATCTGCTGCGTGTGCTATCCATTGTAGGACCTTGCCATCAGAGACACTGCAGTTTCCAAACCAGATGGCTATGCAGCTGGTCAGAATGCTCACGATGATGCACCTGTAGTACCTGGTGTGAATGGAGGGAGACAGACTTGCCTTTCTCAGCCTTGAAGGAAGTGGAGTCACTGCTACATCTTCTTGGCTATGAGAGAGAGAGAGGTTGGAAGCATGTGCTGATACAGCTTTGTTGCCACACCCACCACATGATGAACCACCTCAGGGTCCCCCAATTTAGGACCTGAGTGCAGTCATGCAACTTTGAATGGCAAAGTGTGAGGTTTTTTATAGTAGCTGGAGTGCCAATCCTGCCACCATCTCCTAAGTTTTGCCTTCAATTTGAAGGACCTGCCTGCAGCGCTGGATGCAGGTTAGCATCATACTCAGGACAGAGCAATTGCAGGTTAAGGGTATTGCTCTAGGGTCTAACAGAGTGGAAACACTTCTGGCATTTAACAGGATTAGAACCAACAACCGATTACTGACGCAAATCCCTAGCCTCAAAGCCACCATTTGGTCCTATGGCTATGGAGGTGGTGTTAATAGTCCAAGTAAGGTCAGCTGCCAGATACACACAAAGGAATTTCGACAACCTGAAAATAGATAGATAGGTTGAGTGAAATTACATTGTACGACAAGTATACCTATTATATATCTGCTTAAATATGTAATCCTCTGGCTTTATGAAAAATTTACTTTGTAGGTGATGTCCCTCTGCCACCAGGACTTTTCATTTAGAAACGCTGTCAGCATAAAAAGAAGTATGTAGGAAGGTGGCATTGCTTTGACTTGAGGTCAGCATCAATCAAAGGCAATTTTCTGACATTCAGTTCTTGCTTGTTTCCTTTGTGATTAGACCTTTGCTTTGTTCCCAAAATGATACATTTTTGAATAGCACTTAAAAATCTAACTATCCTGATAGCGCACAGAGCTTCAATGGTTGGATGATTACTTTCTTACTTCTTGAAGAAATCTTTGAGTTCAATCAAAGATTTCTTAGTGCTTCAGAGTCTACTAGCCTGACAAATCATTCAGTAAATTTATAGACTAATCAAAGGGCAGAAACAGATTATTCTTACAAGTAGAAGAAAAGGCACCTAATGGCGTTGGTTGAACTGACTTTCATTGGAATGAATGGACCTACTCCATAGCTGTGCCTGTGCTCAAATTAAACACCACTGTTTGGAAAGTTTTACCCCACAAGACAATATTACAAGCTTATGCAAAGTTCATTCCCGATGCCTTCTGTCATTTATAAAGAATGTACACAATTTCATCCTTATTTATTTGGTGGTTAAAGCTGAATCCAATATTTGAATTTAGTGGTTCACCATTTGCACCAAACAAATTTCTTGTTTGTTTAATTTCTATGCTACTTTTTCAGTAATATGTCATATACAGAAATATATTAATGTGTGTGCTATTTTAAAACGTTGTTTCACACTTAGGAATTTTTAATCAATTATAATAACAAAGGAATCAATGGAAGTATGGTTAAAAGTCAGTCTTTTGTTAGAAATGGTTGCTTTCTGCCAGATTACCTCATATACCCTAATGTCCTCCACACTAGTTAGCAAAGTAAATAGAGAATATTCTACCTGCCAGGTTTTTTGGCTGCCCCACACTTCATAACTGGAAGTGGTCCCTTAACTCCTTGAATCATTTCTTTCATGGCCATTCCCATATTTGATCCACAGAAGTACTTCATTTTCAAAGCACAACTACAAATCCAATCCCTAAATTTTGGTTATGGACAACATAAATTCTGCTGACAGGATACACAAAAAGCCTTTTAATCCTCTTTAATATATTAATATCTCACATTATAAAAAGACTAAAAATAGACATATTTGCTGTATTTGTAGTAGTATCCCAGTTCTACATTATGAAGCTGCCAATAATCTTTTAAGACAAATCTATTTCAAACAATAAATTACATTTTTTATGTGTTATTACACAATATACATTACCATCATACCAACTGTATTCCACCACAGGTTAAGATTGACAGAAACCTTTTTTAAAATAAAGGGCCAAAAGAAGCAATGTGAGTCAAGGAATAGGCAAAGATTTTCAAATGAACACTATTGTCATTTCAAAAATCAAAAACCCAAACTCATAGTCGAATTAATGTATTACGAAAGTTGTTTTGCCAGGAGCACTAACTAAATAAACACCTGCTGATCCTTTTGTTTTTCCTCCGTAAAACATGGATGAATAGGAAGTGACATCATGACCTTTATACCTACAGGCTACACACATCTGGATCAATTGCCTAGCAACGTAACACAACCGCTTTAAAAAAATAAAAAGGCTGCGTCTACAAACAAAATGAAAATGACTCAAATATAATTCATCTAGAGTAAATAAATTTTATTTAAACAAATATCTGGAGTTCTGAAATCCTCACATTCAAAAATATATCAAAAGAATCAGCTTGTCTACTTTTCTACTTCTAAAATAAACATGAAAACATCTGAGTTGCAACATACTCAAGTTGTGTTGAGCAGTTTATTTGGCACCATGTTAGTAATTTAAAGTGAAAATAAGTTTAGAAATGTATACTATGTATAATCGAGAAGGAAATAGGTATAATGTACAAATATTACCTATACTACATTAATTAAAAATGTCAGTTAGTCATTTTCCATCCATCCATTATCCAACCCACTATATCCTAACACAGGGTCACAGGGGTCTGCTGGAGCCAATCCCAGCCAACACAGAGCGCAAGGCAGGAACAAATCCTGGGCAGGGCGCCAGCCCACCGCAAGACACACACACACTCATCCACACACCAAACACACACTAGGGACAATTTAGGATCGCCAGTTCACCTAACCTGCATGTCTTTGGACTGTGAGAGGAAACTGGAGCACCCGGAAGAAACCCATGCAGACACAGGGAGAACATGCAAAGTCCACGCAGGGAGGACCTGGAAAGCAAACCCAGGTCTCCTTACTGCAAGGTAGCAGCACTACCACTGCGCCACTGTGCTGCCCATTGAGAATGTTCAATTTTTTTTTTAGTTAAAATTTTATTTCTACTTTCTATATATAAATCCTAAACCTAAAAGTGCAATGATTTTATGTGATGTTTTTATGTCACATTTTTTTGTCACGCTTTAAATCGGGCTTATTTTAAAACTTACATATATACGGGTGGTCCAGATCTAATTATGCAGATACAGATCATCTAGATGAGTTTGATTTATGTAGGGACAATTCCAGTTTGGCGCGAAGACAATTCTTCATGTCGTCAGTTTGCACACTTCTCGATGGTCCAGGATTTTTTGGGTGATTTTGTATGTAATAAACTTAATAAGTTATAGCGTAATGAACATGGCATAATTAGATCTGGACCACCCTATATGTTTGGTATCATTTCTTTCAGAATTTATCGATCTTTAATATGATGTTAGATTTTCAGATTCTTATTCTTTTTTAAATTATAAACTAAAAAATATCAAGAACTCACTTCCCGCGAGATGAGACTTTGTGCCAAAAGATTTAACCACGCCCGGGGCTATAAATAAAAGACAGAGTAGATGACAAAGACAGCTGCTGTACAGGTTTTTAAATGTTTGAAGTACCATGCGAGATGCGGATCATGTGGCACGGCAGCAGCAGCAAGCCAGCAGCTGATCAAGCAAAGAGGAGGTTAAAAAAAACTGTATTTGTTTCTCATTGTATTACCATTTAAGAGGGGGCTTCGGAGGAGCGACCAAGTCTCCTTGAGGTGTGTTCAGCCCCCCTCTTCACAACATGAGCGGCAGAGACGTGAAGCGGCTGGCCCATAGCGCAGGCCGGGGGGTTGGTGAGCAAAGCGAGCTGGGGGAAACCCCCTAGTTATGGTAATAAAAATATTCAAGACATTTTCAGTGTTGGCTTTTTTGTTAGAGTTTGCTTAAAGAGAAGCAGGAAAAACCTGTAATTTGAATGATTTACTATGTATTTGGCTGTTAATTCTTGTAATAGTAGGTGTTTCCTTCAGTTAACGTGGGTCATTTGAACAAAAAAGCCATCTTGTGGTGTCCAAAGGAATGACAGAACAGTATTTAAAATTAAGTGGACTACACTCAAGGTTTAGCATACTGTATATACATACATATTTATATTTTTCACTACATTATTAAATTAAGAGAAGTGAGAGGTAACACATCATCTTTTAAATATAAAGTGTAACTCCCTTATTAAGACTAGAATAGTTAGCAATGTCTTGCTTATTAACTATGAATTACATCTTAATATTAATATATTATTACAATATGTATTTAAAATGCATATTAGAAATGCTTAATATTGAGCTCTTTAGTGTCCCTGACCCCTGATGACCCCAATTAAGGGCATTTGAAAACAAAAACATAAAAACAGACTGTGGTTAGTTAAGCAGCTTTGACATTAATGTAGAACAATGTCCGGAGCAATGTGAGGGATGGACAATTCTCTGTATTCAAGATTTATTTATTAAAATGTAAGGATTTATTTATTAAATTGAAATATTTATCTTAAATGTACATATTTTTCATCGTTATCATGAGCTTAAAGTTGCATTTTGTATGAGAAACATGACTTGGTTCCACAGCATCATGTCAAATTGTAGATCATTATTTTTAAGGTGAGTCCTGAGAAGAACTTTCTGCCCCTTGTCTCTGATGTTGCTGGGGTGGGCTCCCTGCCAACAACCCTGAACTGGATTATTCTGGTCTGATAATGTATGCATACACAGTATATATATTCTGAGATAAGCAGAATTCCTTAGGAGCTGAGCATTTATAAGTTAAATATTGTGGATCATATTCACAGTATGCATTTGTCATTTGCATGTATTAATAGTTCACAATGTTGTAACCTCGTCAGATTTTCAGTGTCTGTACATAAATCCTATTCTGAGCTGAGTTCTAAATGAAATTAGTCTCTTGTTCTAAGTTCACCACTTTTCATAATTATCTTCTGCTGGCAGAGTGGACTGAAAAGAAATACCCCTATGTGGGTATCATAGCATGGAACAATTCAGAAGGACTTCAGACTGTTATGATGAACATGGGGAGATGTGGATACCTGATGAGCACAATTAATAAAAATCTTTAAATTAGAGCTCAGATGATTTTGGTCAAAGAATTCAAAGTTGGAGATCAGTTCGGTCTGAAAAAAAAGTTTAAAATATTCCAATTAAAGTGCTTAATTGTAGATAAAGATTAGGCTGCAACACAGTGAGTTAGTTCCTAACTGACCAGGCTGCAGACACCACATGCTTCTGTATCTGTCTCTGAACGTTTGATACCAATTCATTAGTCTTTTTCCCAATTAATTTTGCTATGAGTCAGGAACACTGGTGAGTGAAAAAGCAAGTATAGGTTCATATTCAGTTTTGTTAAATTAACACTTAAATTAATTTTGCAGACCATTTTGTAAATGCAAAATGTGAGTTTTTTTGGAAGTTTTAAGGGCTTTTTGGGGTGGAAAACAAGGAATACTACCCTTTAAATCTTGTTCATATTTAGGTGCTTACCTGTAGTGTTTTCTGCTGATGCACAAACCAGTAAAATCTGACCTGTTTAGGTCTCTCGGTCACATCACCTTGGAGATGCATGGTGCGTTTTTTTTTTTTTTTCTTTACAAATGTGACAAAACGAAAACCCTGTAAAATGCACCATTCAACACATTACTGTATTTTCTCCACAGGAAAATCTCACTAGGAAGCCCATCCCACCGTTACCTAGCAACTGCCCTTTCCTGTTTCTGGATTTGGGAAGAAGAGATCAGGGTTCAGTATATGTACTCTCCAAGCACAATGAAGCTTCAAATTTCTTTTCTGTCTCAGATGCATCTTTAGGATTATGATTGGCAAGATGGTTATCGTAATTGACAAAGTGGGGATTGTATTACCAGAACCCATCTGGTGGGTCAACAAAATGTCTACTCATGTCAGGAAATGAGTCTGGTGATTGACTTTTTCACTAGAGATCTTTACATAAATACTAAATGACATTCAGGCGCATGCAGAATTAATGATTGCAAAGGACTAAACACCTTATGTCAATTGCGCACATTTTTCTGAAACCAAAGCATAATTTGTTTAGTGATTTTTTTTTTTTTGAAAGTGAAGCACTAATTTTCACTGCAAACTCAGTTTTGTGTGAATCGTTTTTCTTTTTTTTCTAGTTTGGTGCTTTTAGACTTTTGTTTGCTTATTTTAGTGTTCTTCCGGTCTTATGACATTCTGCCTGTTTTTTTGTACTTTGTTTTTGAAATTTTTTGCTCCTTTTGGATGTTATTGCTGTTCTGTCTCTCTTCTAATGTTGTTACCGGCTGTCTTCTTTTGACTATTCTTCTTTAACATGGGACTTTTTAATTATATGCATATTTTCATCCTTTTTTTCTTACCTGCTTTCATTACACCTCATTCAGACTTTTAATCTGTATAAGGTGCATATTGTTAGCTACACCTTATTTGGTGAGGTACTAGGCTGCTTTTTCTTGCATGTATACTGGCACTGTGCAGACGTGACTAATAGGCTATATGCACACTCTCCTCTAGATTCCGTGTCAGCCAGCTGCTGCACTTTCGATCACTTTTCACCCAGTTGCTTCAAGAACGTGCCCAGATGTTGAGCTTGAGCTATGTCTTTATAAACCTGGCCTGACAGAGCCACAGTCATTCTGGAACTAAAGAAGGCCTTTCCTGAACACTTGACTCAAACTTGGAAGTGCACAAGAGTCTAAAATATTTTTGTATGTTGTGACATTAACAGTACCCTTCACTGTAACCAAGGGACCTAGCCCAAACCCTGAGAAACTGTTCCAGACCATTATCACTCCTCCACCAAATTTTACAGTAGGCACTATGCAGCCAACAAAGTAGTGGTCTCCTGGCATCCGTCAAACCCAGATTCATCCATCAAACTACTAGATAATGAAGCATGTTTATCACTCCAGAGAATGTGTTTCCACTGCTCCAGAGTCAAATGTCAGTGTGCTTTACACCACGCCAGCCAGTGCTTTGCATTACGCATAGTGATCTTAGGCAACTGTTCGGCCAAGAAAACTAATTTCATGAAGGTCCCAAATCACAGTTCTTGTGTTGTTGTTGCTTCCTTAGGCAGTTTGAAACTATGTTGTGAGTGATGCAACTGAGAACAGGAGATTTTTTGTGCTACATGCTGAAGCCCTGCTCTGTGAATTTGTGTGGTCTACCACTTTGTGCCTGAGTTCCTCTTGCTCCTCGAAACTTCCCTTTTTAAAACTAATGTTGGCTGAATATTTAGCAGAGCTGAAATTTCACACAGTGACTCGTGACAGGGGTGGCATCCTTAAAATGACTGAGTTCTTAATTAGGATATATTCTACTGCTCATATTTGTCATTGGAGATTGCATGACTGTGTTTTTGAATTTATGCATCTGTTAAAAATCGATGCAGCTGCAACACCTGAACTCAATAATTTGAAGAGATGTCCACATAGTTTTGTCCATATGGAGCATATATAATTACTCCCCAGCCACTTTATTCGGCACACCTTTCTATTACCAGGTTGGGCCCCATATTGACATGATAGCATCACACAGTTGCTGCAGTTTGTTTATTTGCACATCCATGGTACAAATCTCCTGTTTCAACAAATCCCAAAGGTGGTCTACTGGACTGAGATCTGGTGACTGTGGAGGCCATTTGAGTACAGTGAACTCATTGTCATGTTCAAGAAACCAGTTTGAGATGATCTGAGTTTTGTGACATGGCGTGTTACTCTGCTGGAAGTAGCCATCAGAAGATTTTCTAAACCTGCTTATTCAAAGCAGGGCTGCGGTGAAGATGACGTCTGTCCTAGCAAGTACCAGGCACAATGCAGGAACACCCCTGAACAGGGTGCCAGCTCAATACAGGATTAAAACACACACACACATCAGGAAATTGCAGATTTGCACATGCAAAGACCAGTGTAAATATCTGTCTGGTTTTTACTAGTGTATATGTTTAATATGGCACTGTGCTCGGTACAAATATTTTATAAATCTACTTTTCTTTCTACTCACATGCACAGCTAATACAAAGCCAGATTTAGCACATGGGCTCATCATTTAGAACTGCAAGGCAACCATTTGAAAACAAGACAGGGACAACTGTGAAATGGGCATTGTATACTAATTTTGCGTGTCAAAGTCAGCATGAAACTGTATCCTCTTTGTCTTGTTTGGAATGGCATGATTCACCAAAGTGGGATCCTGCAGATGAATAAAGAGTATGAGTATAAAGAGTATGTGTATAAAGAGTGTGCCTTGGAACATTGCCGGCACACCTTTGAAGCCGACTGATGGATGGGAGATAACATCATCCAATCCTGAAAATCCATCCAACGCAGCGACTAAAATGGCAGACTCTACACATCGGGCCCCCTCTCTCGAACTGGGTTCTTGTAATGATTTCCTTCGTCCGAAATGCTGCGTAAACCGTCATTAAAAAAAAGCTAAGTTATTTCTCCTATATGATTTCATACTGCCGTATCACTAAGGGAGGGGTATTGCCTTTTAATATCATATCTATATTGATTCAGGTTATGTAACACACTGCAATTACAAAAGAACTCATTCCAACAAGGGAGCTAGCGCCCCCTGCTGGATGCAGTGGTAATATTTCCAGGCTTGAAATCATTGTGTCCTGGATATAACCCCGACTTTCTATGAAAATGTGTAGATCATGTTTATTCATTCTTTGAAGCTTTTCAAAAGCAAGATTAAGGAGTCAAATTCATTAATACAACAAATAATAAGACACAAACCTTTCCTGTGCTTTAGAATGCTTGGTAGATGAAGCCTTTCCTTAGTTCAGTAAAAAATGTTTTAATCATTAACAGACCAATTCATTCAAAAATGAAGCATTTAATGGTAACAAAATGACTCAGAATGAAACTGTAGGTGTGCTTTATGTTGAGTCCCTCAACCACAATAAATCTCAACTTTTCGGGAAACATTGATTAACTGGCAATTACAAAAATGTTCACTTGAGGAATAAGCCAAGCAGTAAAAACTGTATTCATGTACATAACTACTCAGAATCTACAATGCATATATTCTACAGTAGAGCTTCTGATAATCAAAAATACTTGCAGGAAATACAGTGTTAGCAACTATACCTGCTACGTAACCAGAGCTTAGCTTGCTAATTAAGGAGTTCCTTCATGAAATATTTCAAAATAAAACTATTTAAATAAAGTAAATCTTAAAGGTCTGAATCTGAAGAAGTTGCTCTTTTTAATACAAATAATGCCTGATGTGGTATAAAGTGATTAGCACTACTGCCTTACACCTTCCCAAATCTGATTTCAATTCCCTTGTCCAGTTACTGTCTGTGTAGAAACTGCAGTGTCCCTGTGACAATCTGCCATTTGTCTAGGAGCCTTCCTCTCACATCTAAAGTTCTGCAAATGACTTTAAAAACTGGCCAAACCTGAATGTGAATATATACTGTGATGAACTGACCTCCTGTCCAGAATTGCATCTAACTTATCTCTACAGTTGACTGCATATGGTTCATCTAAATCGAGCAAATTGTTGAAATCTAACAATTCACCAGGACCAAATAGCATTTATCCTCGAGAGCTTAAGGAGGCTAGTAAGTGCTTATAATAACTCTTGGCACATATTTTTAGGAAGTCACTGCACACTGGGTAAATTCCCAAGGACTGGAAAATGGCAAATATTATTCTGTTATATAAAAATGGGGATAAGGCAGATCCAAGTAACTACAGGTGCAGTAGGTAAGACTAACATGTATCACAGGTAAATTAATCAAAAGATTTATTAAGGTGAACACTGAGCAGCATATGGCAAATGTTTTACTAATATGCTGGATTTCTATTAGGAAGTAACAGAAGGATAAGAGTGGTACATATGATATTATGTATCATGTTTTTCAGAAAGCATTTCATAACTGATGATGAGAGCCTTATCAGAAATAGATAATGTTAAGAGTGGTGTCCTTCAAAGGCCAGTGCTAGGGCTGTTACTATTTTTAATAAATGATCTGGATAGGAATATAAACAACAAGCTTGTTACATTTGCAGATGATACCAATCTAGGTGAATTGGCAGATAATCTTGAATCCTTTGAATCATTACAGAGGGACTTGGATAGCATACAGGCTTGGGAAGATCTGTAGCAGATTACATTTAATCTAAGTAAAAACAAGATATTATATGTAGTGAGTAGAAATGCTAGATGTGAATGTACAAAGGGAGGTCTGAAAATTGAAAACACACCTTATGAGAAGAACCTAGGAGTCATAATGGACTTGTCACTTTCAACCACCAGGCAGTGTTTAGAAACCATTAAGAAAGCTAACAGAATGATAGGTTAGTATATAGCACAAATGCATATAGTACAAGTCAAAGGAGGGCATGATTAAACTTTATAACACACTACTGAGGCCTCATTTGGAGTCCTGCATGAGGTTTTGGTCATAGTAGCAATAGCAAAAGTCCAACGAAGAGCAACAGCTTAATCCAGGACTGTTATGAATGAAGATTGAAGGAGTTGAACCTTTTCAGTTTAAGCAAGTGGACATTGAGAGGTGACATGATTGAACATGAACACAGCTGGAAACTTATTTAGGGTAATTTTCACACAAATGTTAAGATGTTTTTCGTCACACAGAGATCTAGTCGATGTACAGGTAGGTGGTATAACCTGCTTGGCATTGCTGCCTGTCGCACCTCCTCCGGTGCCCATGGGTCAGCTGCAGGGTCTTCAGCTAGGAACCACCATTCACCAATGTTTCGCTCCTTTAATCGCTAGAACGCCTCCTGGTGGTGGAGCAGTGACAGGGACGTCTCCCTGTCACCCCCTGCAGCTGTTATTGGGGTTATTTGTTCTTTCCCCAGCTCCTGTCCTTTCTCCTCAACCAGAGCCAAAAGCTGCCTTTCTCTGCCTCTTCTGCCAGATCTTTAATGGCCTTTCTTAGGTTCCTTCCAGTCACCCCTGCGTCCCTCAGGGGGCGTGTGGTTGACAGCCCCACATACCCTCGGCATCCCACCTCCACTGGGTAGATGGTGGTCTTCCAGCCGGCCTCCCTGCACTCCTCAGCCAGCTCGGAGTACTTGTCCTTCTTGCGCTCGAAGGCGGTCTCTACCTCCCCTTCAGATGGAACGGTCAGCTCAATGAGGTGCACCGATCTTACTTTGGTGGACCACACCACAATATCAGGGCGGAGAGATGTAGTTGTTATCTCCGTGGGGAATCTCAGCTGTTTGTTGAGGTCAACCCTCATGTTCCACTCTTGGTCGGGGGAAAAAGGCCTCGACATCTCCCTTGGCCTGGTGTAACTTTGTCCCCCCCCTTCCGTGACGAAGCTGGTACAGTCCTCTGAGAGTGGTGGTCCTGTGCTGCCCTGTCGATGCCCCTCCAGCACCTCAGCCAGTTTCCTCAAGACCTGGTCGTGGCGCCATCTGTAGCGCCCCTGAGAAAGTGCGATCTTGCAGCCTGACAAGATGTGCTGGAGAATTGCATTGGGCGCGTTGCAGAGTGCGCAGCTTTCCTCATTCCCAAACCACTGGTTGAGGTTGCGAGGACAGGGAAGCGTGTCGTAAGTTGCACGAATCAGGAAACTGACCCTTGCCTGTGGGATCCTCCACAGATCCGACCAACTGATGTTCCGGCTGACGACTCCCTCCCAGGTTGTCCAGCCTCCTTGTCGGCCCTGCGACACGCCCTTGATCTTGTAGCGCTCTTCCTCTGTCCTCGACACCTCTGCCACCACCATCTCCTTCCTCTCCTTGCAGTTAGCCTTAGACCAGAACCGTGGCGCTTCTCCCCATCCTAGCCCTGTTCTTCCAAAATGGACTCTGCCCATGATCTCCTGGTGTTGCAGCCTGCTGATGGCTTGGTCAACCTCCGCTTGGGCATTCCACTTCCGGCCAGTGGAAACCATGGCGTTGGCATTCCTTACTGACTGGTCGGTGGATTCCCTTAGCTCGAGCACCAGCCTGGACTTTTCTTGCTTGTAACCCAGACTGATGGACTGCAGTGGGAGCTGTTGTGTGTTCTTCCCAAAGAGGCCCGTTTCGGAAAGGCACCGTGACAATCCCAGCCATTTTCGGATGAACGAGTTGGCTTTTGCGTCCATCTTACTCACGGCGGATGAGAGGATCTCGCTCATTTTCAGGGGCCACATTACCCTCCTGAAGAGTGTGAACTGATAGCACCAAACCTTGTACTTCCCGGGGAGTATAGATATATTGAATAAATTGCCAAGTAGTGTGTTGGATAGTAGGATTCTAGAGATTGTCTTGGAGAAATTAGGTGGATAAGATTGGTGAGCTTTGTTGGGCTGAATGGCCTGTTCTTGTCAAAACGTTTTCTGATGTTCTAATATGGAGGTAGCTAATCTCCCAATCATACACAGACTATTAGGGGCAAGTGGGATGAAGAAAATTGTCTCATACCTGATGGTGTACATGGCATTTGAACTGATGTTTCCTGTCTTTTGTAATTTAACCTGCAAGTAGTTACTAAAGCAAGGTAGCTACATGATACATAGACAGGAAGAAAACAAAAAACTGCTTGGGCCAGTTTAGCGACACCAGGTTATATTAGACATTCCTGTATATTCCCTGTGAAATTTTTTGTACAGTCATATCATACGCTCAGATACTGAAATCAGTGAGCATGCAATGTGGTCAGAATGCTGGGTAGATGTAGCCTGTAGTGGGAGAAACAGCTAACTGATTTTCCTTTGATCTGATTGCATTCAGCCGTTTTAACATCAGAAAGTTTCATTCTGAAACAAGTAAAGAGAGGTGTCAAGTCATAAGTGCGTGAACTGTAGCAATGACTTATGATGATCTACCATCAAAAAGGTCAGTTATTCTCAAAAGGTTTACTTTTTTATTTTTCAATAAACATCTGATATATACTTGACGCCTACAGTTCAAGCAAGTGATGCTGCAATGTTGAAATTCCAAAATCTAATGCAGACTTTCCCAAAGGTATTTCAAAGATTTTTTTCTTCATAATTCTTTCATTCTGAAATGAAAATAAAATTTACATAAAACAAACTCCAAAAATAAGGCATTATAGTCGTTGAAATATAACTGTCACTACCGTTACTTGATAAGTCCTTAGATAGGATTGAGGCACCTTTTCTTTCTTTTTTTCACTACACTGCTTATAGTGAGTCTTAGTAAAGATAAAACATTTAGGAAACATATGATACAGGGTGTTCCTGATGGTTTCTCTATACTCTGAAAAAAGCTTAAGGAGGGAAAAGTGTGTTTTATTAATAGCAATACTGAAAACAAGGAGGTGAAAGATGGAGATGAATAAAATGTACATGAAACAAACACAAGACAAAACCTTGGCTGCCCGAGTCAGACTAAATATACAGGAATTGTTCCTGTGACTGTCAGATGGGAAGCCTTGTGCACTTATCCACCTGAAATAAAAAGTTACACTCCTCTCTCACTCCTCCCAAATTTTTTTTATCTCAAATCTTTGGTCTTTTATATTTCTGCCAGTTGAACTCTTACCTCCACTAAGAGCATATTGCCAGAAGAGACTTTTAATACTAAGCCAACAAGAACATTTTGAAATATGCTGGTAACTACTTCTGGGGTCAGGAATTGTATTCTGATCTCTGATAACACTCATTCTAGAGGCTTGAGGTGTCACTTATCATGTCTTTATTAATGGGGCAGGCAAGCCCCCAATTCCCTGCCAACTGTAATTTGGATAATAGCATATCATATGTAAGTAGGGGTTTCTACCAGATGGGGGAACTTCAGATACAACACTCACTGGCCAATTTATTAGGTATACCTTGCTAGTACCAGGTTGGACCCCCTATTGCCTTCAGAACTGCTGTAATTCTTCATGGCAGAGATTCAACAAGGTGCTGGAAACATTCCTCAAGGATTTTGGTCCATATTGACATGATAGCATCACACAATTGCTGCAGATTTGTCAGCTGCACATCCATGATGCAAATCTCCCGTTTAACCACATCCCAAAGGTGCTCTCTTTGATTAAGATCTGGTGACTGTGAAGGCAATTTGAGTACAGTGAACACATTATCATGTTCAGGAAACAGTTTGAGAAGATTTGAGCTTTATGACATGGTGCAATATCCAGATGGAAGTAGCCATCAGAAGATGGATACACTGCAGTCACAAAGGGATGGACATGGTCAGCAACAATACTCTGCTAGGGTGTGGCATTTAAACAATGCTCAATTGGTACTAAGGGGCCCAAAGAACATATTTCCCATATCATTACACCATCACTACCAGCCTGAACCATTGATCCAAGGCAGGATGGATGCATGTTGTTGCCAAATTCTGACCCTAACCATCCGAATGTTGCAGCAGAAATTGAGATTTATCAGGCCAGGCCATGTTTTTCCAATCTTCAATTGTCCAATTTTGGTGAACCCATGTGAATTGTAGCCTCATTTGCCTGTTCTTGGTGGACAGGAGTGGCACCCGGTGTGGTCTCAGGTTTAACATGTTGTGCATTCAGAGATGCTCTTCTATATACCTCAGTTGTAGTGAGTGGTTATTTGAGTTACTGTTGCCTTTCTATCAGCTCAAACCAATCTGGCAATTCTTTTCTGACTTCTGGCATCAACAAGGCATTTTTGTCCAGAGAACTGCTGCTCACTGAATATTTTCCCTTTTTCAGACCATTTGCTGTACACCTTAAAGATGGTTTTGTGTGAAAACCCCAGTAGATCAGCAGTTTATGAAATACTCAGACCAGCCCTTCTGGCACCAACAGCCATGCCACATTCAAACTCACTTAAATCACCTTTCTTCCAAATTCTGATGCTAGGTTTGAACTTCGGCAGGTCATCTTGAAAGTGTCTACATGCCTAAATGCATTGAGTTGCTGCCATGTGATTGGCTGATAAGACATTTGCATTAACAAGCAGTTGAACAGGTGTACCTGATGAAGTGGCTGGTGAGGGGATATGGCATGATAAGCCAACATAATGACCCTGTATTTGTGAGCCAGGAGTAATAAATTCCAAAATCAGCCATCTAATAGGACATACTTTCCCCACACCTTGTGGGCTTTTACAATATTAGTTACTCTGAGGTATATTACATACATATGGGATATAGTGTCCCATGCTAATCACAACTTATTGACTCACTTATTAGTCTTCTGCCTAAAGTGCTGGTTTCCATCAGGCATTCCCTCACAATGGGTTGACTAATTGCAGGCCCTCTCAGCTTTTTGCTTTATATGCCTTTTTTATTTATTTAAACATATTAGCACATTAAATATATTGCAATACTGAAAGCCACCTATAGTTTATAAGCATTCCATTTAACAAATATATTCATATCCCACTTTCACACAAAACTGGAGAGAGTTAGTAGGAAAGGTTAAATAGTAAAAATAGTTAAAAGTAGTATGGCAAATGATAATGTGGTAAACAGGTAAGGTGGGTTTCCATTGACTAAGCCTCTTAAGTTATTGCTGCCACATTTATGAAGGGCTACCATATTTTAAAAGAATCCTTTTTGTAAATTTAATTTTCTTTATTCTATTTAAATGTAGTGTAGTGCTTAGCCACAAGGAGCAGCTGGAAGTATTTTCTGAATAAGGGATCAGAAGATAAAGTGTGAGTCAAAATACAAAGCAAGGTTCAAAACTGGGAAGACAAAACTATAACATGTTGAACCTTTAATCACAATCTTAAATCAAAGTAGAAATTTGAAACAGTAAATTTTTAGTAGACTAAGAGATCTAACTAACTAACAATCAAGTCACTCGCCAAATTCTTTGTGTTCTTCTCTGTAAAATCAGGTACCAGGAAGTGAATTGCACAGACCTTTAAACTGTTGTGCCAGTGAGCCATGGGCCATGATCCCTGAAACTGTACCTTTGTCCGCATCAAACCACAAAATGGCAACGTCAGAGGAAAAACAATATGGCATCAGGGGAGCTGCAAAATATTTTTAACTCTCTCCTAAAGCTACTTTAAAACAAAAAAATAAATGTGATATTTAAGTTCATAAAAGATATATGCTATTTATTATAAACCCCTGAAGAACAACTAAACATGTTAATCATGACAGTGTAGTATATACAGTATTATGAGAGAGGCGAGTTGGATAGTGATAAGCCCACACTAGCATGGCACTTTATGTAAAGATCACACAACACCTTTTTGCTCTTTTAAAGAATGACAATAGATACAAAATATACCAATAATCCAATTGTCTAACATTCACTGAAAATGTGTAGGCAACACCTGAAGTCAGAAGTACTACCATTAATTGCACTTTTAGAAACTAATCACACTTTTCTCGTTCCTCATAATATACTTTCAAAAGCAGTAAGAAACTGCTCCGTGAGAGACAGATCAGTAGCAAATCTGAATCCTCTGAACTACCTTATCATCAATACAATTCATCACCAAAAATTTTCTCTATTGTATACAACTCAAATACCTTTGTAAAGAACACTTTGCTCACTTTCCTCATCTCCCTCTATTATCCTATGTGGATGCACTAAAAGTATACTTCTAATCATGACAAAGGAAGTGTTATAAAACTGTAACTGGCTGCTATTTCTCTTGATAATCAAAAAACACAGGGAGTTAAATGTTTTAATTAGATTCTCACTGAATAGAAGTCAACAATCTAGACAGAATACATCTTTCCTCAAACTGCACTCAACAGGGGCTAGTTCAGTTTAAAATTGTTTGTTGCATACATCTCTGTACTTGTGAAAGATGGATGCAAGCACATTCTTCTTTCTACCATGTTTTAGTTATACCCTAAACGTCTGGACTACAGTTTATTTGACTAAGATACTTGAAATTATAGCAACAACAGCAACATTTATTTATACAGCACATTTTCATATAACAATGTAACAAAGATTAGGCAATAATATTAAACAATAAATAAGGTAAGGCCAGATTGCCAGGATGACAGAATAAAACAAAAAAAAATTCTAGTTAGCCTGGAGGAAAAAAAAAAAAATCTGCAGGGGTTCCAAGACCAAAAGATGGCCCAATCCCCACTGAGCATTGTACCTAACATAAAAGCTTCTAAATTTGTCCTCTTTGCTTTCATGCCTCACATAATGAAGTTGGTCTGTAGACAGCTGAGACACCTGCCTTTGTTCCATTGTTTCAGGGGGATTCATGGTACCTTGATCAGGTGGTGCTGGCGCAGATCGCCACCACGGAAGAACCAGAAAAGACAGCAGGGAATAACAGAAATTAGAACAGATGAAGATCCGTGAAGAATATGATAATTCTACACTCATACTATATAGTCTATAAGGAATACAACTGAAATGTAGCTGCAAAAAAGGCAAATTAAAATACAGAGTTTCTAATAGTTTTTTTTTTAAATGCTCCACATTTCTATTGGTAAAATATTGCAGATTTTAGGTGAATAATAGCAAAAGGCCACCTCACCACTTCTTTTAAGCTTGGCTCCATTTAAAGATCTAGGATTACAACTTGGACTTGTTGGGGACTAGAATTGGAAAACATAGGACAGAGCAAGGTTATTTAAAGCTTTTTACTATTTAGTAAAATCCCTTACCTATTAATAAAGTAATTTTGGGTAGGAATTTTTGACTAACATCGGGGGAACTTCATAACTCCAAAGCCTCAAAGAACAGCTGCTAGCTCTGAAATAAAAGTTTTGTTTTTTAAACTGTGGTCTTTTTTAATTCCATAGAAACAAAATTATAACTCTGTCTACCATAAAAAAACATGTTTATGCATACTGGAATATATTGACAAAGTTGTAGGAATTTAGGTAAAATTTTCATTTTAATGATGTGCAGTGTCAAATAAAAATGGGACCAGCTAACAAGAACCTGCTAGATTCATTCTAGCATGTTATTAAAATTTGAAGAGATTCTGAAGCCAATGTGTAACTGTGACTCCTAGAGATATAAAATGATGTGAGACAGTTCTATGAAGTGTACAAAACTTTGAAATAATATAATAACAACAAAATCAATTATTATTATTATAATGATGATACTGCGGTGGGCTGGCGCCCTGCCTGGGGTTTGTTTCCTGCCTTGTGCCGTGTGTTGGCTGGAATTGGCTCCAGCAGACCCCCGTGACCCTGTAGTTAGGATATAGCAGGTTGGATAATGGATGGATGGATAATGATGATAATACAGCAATAGAAAGCATGCGGAATGACTTAAGTGCATTTATGTCAGGTGGAATGCCCAGTGGGGACAAGGAGGTCTTTTGCGCTGCTGTCTTGAATTTTATTTCCCGGTGAAGTTCTGAATGCATTTATTGTTGTTTTATTTTTTCTGCTTATTTATATATTTATTAATTTGCAACATTTGCATTACCTTTGTTTTAAATTACCTGTCTTTAAATGATGAAATGTTATTTTTTTAAATTTTTTATAGACAGCAGTCAAATAATAAATGCTGTGGAACAGAGAAGATTGATAAAAATGTGGAAAAATTTGTAATCCAGATTCTTTTAAAAACCTAAAGGTTACATGACTCAATAGTTTGTTTCAAATTCCCACAACTCTCTGCATGAAGAAGTGCTTCCTGACTTCAGTCCTCAATGCATTTCCCCTTAATTTCCACTGGTGTCCTTGAGTATATAATTCACTGCTTTGTTAAAAGAATTCTGCCGGATCTACCTTATCAATGACATTGAGAATTTTGAAGGCCTGGATTAGGTCCCAATGTAGCCCGTTCTACTTGAGACTAAACAGGTTTGACTCCCTAAACCTGTCAGAGTAGATCATGCACATTAGAACTCGGATGCACTTGGTTGCTCTTCATTGCACAGCTTCAAGAACTGCTATGTCTTAGTAACTCAGTTCTATCTTGCAATATCAGTCTATGAGTTCATCATGAAACAGCTATTTAATTAAAACGTTTAGAAACAAAAAATGGAAGAAAATGCAAAGATTTACCGGTAATAATTTATATTCTACAAAAAAAAAGACTTTCTTGATTTAAGTATCATCTGTTTTAATATGTTTATATTGAATTCAGGACAAACACTCATTTAATAATCAGAACAGCTCTTCGCTGGATCCCACTAAGCACTCGATACATGAAAAATGATGCACACTTCTCTGAATCACAAATAAATGAATCTCCCTGTACATGCAGTATGCTACATTCAAATATGTTTCACATTTTGTCGCATAAACTGGCTGAAACGTTTGAAATGGCAGCAAGAATTTGGTTGGAGCAAATTGTACACCCTTTGCCTCCCTCTGTGAACAAAGTCTGAAACCTCTGCTTTACACTACCTCATCTGTTATCCTTTTTATACAAGCTGTAATCATCACTCATATTCTTACCAGAAAAACATTAATTTCTGTAATTTATTTTTTATCTTCAAAAAAAATTTTCAACTGTATTTTTCTCAAAGATTAATTATGGCTAATGTGATGGCATACTACCATAACATAATATAAAGGTATTGGCTGACACTTTTTAGGGGCAGTGTAACTGAATAACAGTGCATCAAGGGAGGTAGGTACCTCATGCAACTTTCTTTGGAAAAATGTAAGGTGCTATCTCCCAACAAAATAATACATAAACACGTTTGCCAGCTCCCTGGAATAGCAGCATGAGTATTATTTGCTTCACATTCTTCGCTGGCAACTACCTCCTTGTAAATTATTGTACAATTTTCAAATATGTACAGTATGTCACAAGACATTACTTACTTCACTTTACTTTCACATTATTCACTTACTTCTTACTGTGATGAACTGTATACCTTGCAGTTTCCTCCATCTACCTGCTCCCTCATTATAACTATGTGTGTTTTGTGTTTGTATGTGTTGTTTTTTGAATATATATCTTAAAATATAATATATGTGATATTGTATGTGTAGGTCTAAAGTGAAATGGAATTTGATTCCTGACAAATGCTTCAGGGATAGGCATTGGCTTAATGTGACTCTACAGAGCAGAAATAAAATTCAGAAAAATAAGAAGAGAAAGTCCAATGTGCAATATAAAAGGTACCTGATTCACAAAAAAGGTCTCCAGTATCTGTTGTAAGTTGTCCATAAATACCAGTGGGAAGACATTGTTTAATGGTTATTGTTGACCATAAACTGGATTAGACTGAAGTAGAGATCTAATACTACAGGGACAAAACATGGAGTTCTCATGTTTAATGTTTGGCTATGGACATATCTAGTTCTCAACTGAAACCCTCCACCTGAGTCCTTGACCCAATACCAACAAGGTTTTTCAAGAAAGTATCAGGCGTGCTAATTGATAATATTCTTGACATAGTAAATTTGTCATTAAATATGGGGGTCTTCCCAGACTGTCTTGAGACTGCTGTAGTTAAACCCCTGCTCAAGAAAAATAATCTTGACCCCTCTGCTTTTGAAAATCTTAGACCCATCTCTAACCTGCCCTTCTTAAGTAAAATTCTAGAGAAGGCAGTTATTATGCAGTTAAATAACCACCTCAATAAACATGCTATTCTTGATAAATTTCAGTCAGATTTCAGAACAAATCACAGCACAGAAACTGCACTCGTTAAAGTAGTAAATGACTTGCGGGTAAATGCAGACAGAGGCCATTTATCTGTTCTCATCCTCTTAGATCTGAGTGCCGCATTTGACACCATTGATCACAATATTCTTAGAAATCGCCTTAGTCAATGGGTGGGCCTCTCTGGCAGTGTCTTAAATTGGTTTGAATCCTACCTGGCAGGGAGAAAATTCTTTGTTAGTTGTGGTAATCACATCTTAAAGACACATGATATTCTATATGGTGTTCCACAAGGCTCTATCCTGGGTCCGCTGCTCTTCTCAATCTATATGCTTCCGTTAGGTCAGATTATCTCAGGTTACAACGTGAGTTACCACAGCTATGCTGATGACACACAGCTGTACTTATCAATAGCACCTAATGACACAGACTCTCTTGATTCACTAACACAATGTCTTACTGGTATTTCTGAATGGATGAATATTAATTTTCTCAAACTAAATAAAGAGAAAACTGAAATTTTAGTGATTGGCAATAATGGATTCAATGAGGTTATCAGAAATAAACTTGATGCATTAGGATTAAAAGTTAAGACGGAAGTAAAAAACCTAGCAGTAACTGTTGACTGTAACCTGAATTTTAAATCGCATATTCATCAGACCACTAGGACAGCATTTTTTCACTTAAGAAACATAGCAAAAGTTAGACCTCTTATATCATTGAAAGATGCTGAGAAATTAATTCACACTTTTGTTTTCAGTCGACTAAATTACTGTAACGCATTCCTCTCAGGACTACCCAAAAAGACATAAATCATTTGCAACGAGTGCAAAATGCAGCTGCTAGAATCCTAACTAGGAAAAGAAAATCCAAACACATTTCTCCAGTTTTGATGTCACTACACTGGTTACCTGTGTCTTTCAGAATTGACTTTAAAATTCTGCTTATGGTTTATAAAGCCCTAAATAATCTCGCTCCATCTTATATAACGGAATGTCTGACACCCTACATGTATATCCTAAATCGTAACCTTAGATCCTCAAATGAGTGTCTCCTTACGATACCAAAAGCTAAACTTAAAAGAAGTGGTGAGGCAGCCTTCTGCTGTTATGCACCTAAAATCTGGAATAGCCTGCCAATAGGAATTCGCCAGGCTAATACAGTAGAGCACTTTAAAAAACTGCTGAAAACACATTACTTTAACATGGCCTTTTCATAACTTCACTTTAACTTAATCCGGATACTCTGCATGTTCAATTCATTATCATAACTATTCATGGTGGCTCTAAAATCCGTACTAACCCCTACTCTCTCTTCTGTTTCTTTTTCCGGTTTCTTTGTAGTGGCGGCCTGCGCCACCACCACCTACTCAAAGCATCATGATGCTCCAACATTGATGGACTGAAAGCCATAAGTCTACGTGACCATTATCATCAAATCCTTCCGTGAGAACCCTAAATACAAAGAGGACTGTTTCATTTATGTTAGGTAGATTGCCGTCTGGAGTTTTTTTTTTTGTTTTTTCTGTCCACCCTGGCCATCGGTCCTTACTTATTCTATGTTAATTAATGTTGACTTTTTTTATTTTCTTACTGTGTCTTTTATTTTTCTATTCTTCATTTTGTAAAGCACTTTGAGCTACATTTTTTATATGAAAATGTGCTATATAATTAAATGTTGTTATTGTTGTTGTTGTAGCACATTATGGTAAGTGGGCCTAATTTTTAGTTGGAATGTCTATTATACACTGTAATAAGTAGAGACTTGAGGCGTGGAAAGGTTTGGGGCAGCCACCCGTTTAATGCGGTATCCTGGCTGCAAAAGTATTTGAGGCATTTTATAACAGTTTAAACAACAGAGTCCAAAACAGAACTGCCTGCCAGAGCAAAGGCAGTGGGCTTTATAGTACAGAGGGCGGAAGTGATGTCGTCCTCTGGGCCGGAACTGGAAGTGACATCATCCTTGGGGCCGGAGCCGGAAGTGACCTCATCCTTGGGGCCGGAACCGGAAGTGATGTGTCCTTCCTGGAAATGGCGGCTCCTGGTGGGATTTCCCGGGTAAGACCTGCAGAGAACTCAGAAAGAGCGTCAGCGTACCCCGCTCCCCCCTGGGCAGATGTATAATCAGTATTTTCTAAGCCCTTCAGCTGCCCCCCATGCACACGTGTGTGACAACACAGTTAACATTTAGCCACTTCTCCTGTAAAATGCAGCAGTAACATAAAAGGGACATACATTTTGGAGATCCTACAGGAAATAAGGATGGGAACAAACTACAGTTTAAGTGGAGAATTAGTTGGCAATTTGTGCTGCTTCTGGTTCATATTTATTTCTGGCGAAAGGGAAAGACAAAACGTATGTGGTGTTAGGCTAACAAGTCCTGACTCTAACTTCACTAAAGACTATCAGGTACCTTACAAAGAAATCCGTAGTGTTGCCTTCATCTCTCTGACTATATGAATTTGAAGGCACTCCTAACTCTAACTTGCCTTAAGGAGCAGGCAATCGTCATATACAAAAGCTAAGAAAAAATGGAAGGAGTGAAAAAATAAAATTTGGGATAAACAGTATGGAAAAGAAAAGCAGGAAGAACAGAGAAACAGTAACCTTTATGAAAACCCTGTGTGTCACAAAGATTGTGTTGAGCACTTTCAACAAAGGTCAAGAAAAAGCCGACAACTCACCTCCCATGGATTTGCCCCTATAAAACACTGATATCTGTAATGGCAGGTGCAACACAAGTATGCTGAGCATAGTAGAACTCCTATATGCACATACTCACAGAGCAGGTGTGATCCGGACATAACAGCAAATACGGAAGGAAGCAATTAAGCACAGGCAGTGTACAATGAATAGTACAACAAATAAACAGATCATTCGGCAAAAGCTGCAAGCTTTGAAAAATATTAAAATGAGGAATTTGGCTCCCGGAAGTTTTCATTGACCATTGATGGAACTCTGACTTTAAAATTGAAACCTCTGCAAGGAGAGTTGATTTTTCTTGGGAAAATCCACATGATCATAGTATGGCAAGCCTTTGTTTTGACAACCACACATTCTGCTTTGCAGGCTTTTATTTTTAGGTTGTCAAACATCTACTGGCAAGTTTTGCCATCTCAACGATTTGCTGTGATCTACATTGGAACTGTGATCACCAAGGAAATTCAGATATAGCTTAACGCCTGGTTATTGGGAAGCTTTATTTGTGTTGATGAGCCATTGCACTGTAAAGCTCAAGGTTGCGACTTCAACTGCTAGCACTGTGAGGTTCTGAACATGTCATTATGCAGAAAGACTAGACAAGCATACTGTGAATGGTTCCTCTTACACAATGCATCTATGTTTAAATAGTTTGTGATTTACACACAGAGAATGTCATAGAATGTGGAATAAGTACAGAGCCATATTCTATTGTATATCTATATGAAGTCAAAAAAATGCTTGTGTTGTGTATCCCAGCATGAATTTACCAGAAGGCTGTTTGTTGATTTGTTGCTCTGTAAAGACTTTTGATGTTGACCCCTCTAACTCCCTCCCTCTCTCTCTAATTGTGTCTACAACCTCTTTACACCTTTTCTAACCCAGATATTCACCACTTCTACTACTGTACACACTGAGCAACCTGAGCAGTCTGGCGAAAAGGACCCTGAGCTAGTGAATGTATCCCATTAAATCACTTGTCTAACAAGCTGTCTAAATTGAGCATTCAATATCACACGTGCACCATGCCCATAACTTGTAACACTGATGAAAAACCTAAAGGTTAATTATATTAATTGAGGTAGGGTGGAAACGAGAAATTGTATGTGTTGCTGGCAGTAACTCATTCCTGTAAATCTATTAATAAATAAATAAACAAAAACAGCAAGCAAAATCAATATAAGCCATAACCAGAAATGAATCATTTACTGTACATACATGGTACAATGCTTCGGGTCAGTTCCATTTTTATTAATTGAGAGTTTCGTAGAACTAAATATTATAGAAAAATGGAATGCTTCACACTCAAGGCAATCCTTCAGTTCAATTCAATTTAGTTTATTTTTGTATGGTAGTCTTCACTGAACGTAGGTGATGACCACTGTGACAAATTCTCTGGTAAAATGTATGTATTGATATTATAAATTGCTAAATACAGTTAGTACACATAAAGAAACAGAATTGTTAAAACACACAGGAAACAAAGTAGAATCCAGTTAACGTAAATGGACACCAACAATATCTGTCTATTATCTGATTGTTGGACTATGGTCCATTGGCATTTCATCTCAATCTAACCAATAATGGAAGCATTTAAGTTACAGACAGGCTCAGAATTTGTCTAATCTTTTGCTCTTTGACCATCATTAATAAAGCAATATTGAAACCTTACTGTCATTAAGAATTTTAGTGGCTACTATAATATCTAAATATTGCATTCATGTGCTTCTGTGAATAAAAAGAATATATATATATATATATATATATATATATATATATATATATCCATAGTTTCATAATTCATTAGATGTATTTTCTGCAGCAAATTTTCTAACTTTGCACTCTTGTCTTTTACACTAATAGATTCATAGCAGACATTGTTCTTATAACATTTCTGATTTTTAATTATCTCTCTAGACTATGAAAATGGTATTTTTCTTCTTTCTATAAAAAACATTTAGCCATGCATTACACAGTATGCAATGTGCAGCGTGTCAATCCATTAATACATAAAGGTTATTTTAAGTTCATTAGGACTGGATTTACAATAAACGGCACATTTAAATGATTGTACTTTAAAGGTTATATTATACAGATTACAGTGTTAGTGATCAGTGGAATGTTGGTATCCCTTGCTATGCTATTAAAGTGATAATTAGAGGATATGGCTGGCGTGATAAGTATTTCAAATGGATAAACGCCAAGACAGTAGGTCGAGGTTGTTATGCTGGCAAGGAAGATTGGTATCTCTGAGTATACACTAAGTCCCTCTCTTGGGCTGTTATCTTTTAAATCATATAGATATAGTGTATATAATTTGGTGTGTTTTTACTTCTATTTTTATTGTTTTTAACTGAATGTGTTTTAATGATGACGTTGAAATACTTCCAATCTGAGTCTAACCGATAATGAGAGTCAATGTTTCCTTTCTCAGACAGGAAGCCTGACATTCTCATCTAAACCCTGAGAAGGATGTAAACAAGCATTTTAAAAATATAATTGGTGCATTCTCCAATGGGCTTTTGATAGTAATAAATAAACATGTTTTTCCCCTTTCTGTAAGCATATCCTTATAACTGAATTTGGGTTTCCATAAGTGTTTTCATTTTTTTTTCTTCTTTACTTATGCTAAATTGAATCCCATCAGAATTTTCACTATTCTATAACAAAGCTGCCTGTGGTAAATTTCAGACAGTTCATGTTTCATTATACATATATTTTAATATTATATTAATCTAAGTTTTGAAAGGCTATATTTAATGCTGTATGTTTTTCCATCATTTGCACAGTGACACAGCAGGTAGTATTTGGGTCCTACAGCTCTTGAATTTGATTCCCAGCTGTATAGTTAGCACATTTTCTGTTTGTTCAGATGTGTTTCCTCTAATTTTTCCCTACAGTCTAAACACATGCAGCTGACTAGGGAATATAAATTGGGCGCATATGAGAAATTGTGGTGGTCATTTTGTGGGAGTGTGCCAAACAACTGACAGGCTGCCCTTCCTGAATTGCCTTCTGTCCTATGCTAGATCCTATCTCTGTGAAAGTTTGTAAAGAATAATGTGATTTTAGAAAACTGCTGGGTTGAAAGAAGATATTTTTCTGACTTAAAGGTATACCATATGACTAGAATGGTTAATTCAGAAATAGCATACAGTATCACCTTAGATCAATCTTTTGAACACAAATTCAGTTATGATCGATGGCCAGATGTAGTTTCATTAGTACAAATTGTAATGATATCAGACAATAACATCACATAGAATTAACTAATAATAATAATGAAATGGAAAACAGCCCACCAGTGACTTATAATCGAACATAACTGTGCCCTTACTTGAAATCTCATAACTTAGTTCAAGCTTGAGTAACAATTAGATTATGCACTGACTGTGTAGCATATTTTTTAAAACTGGTGTGGCAGAAATGAAATTTGTTGGCTTGCAAACAAGATGACACAAATGCACTAATAATATGTTTGCTGCTGTGTAATTGTATTAGCACTAAAGATGAGGATTAACCTTAGTATCCCACCTTCTGACAAAATAATGCTATTACAGGCAAAATCTCATCATTTATCCAGTTGCCTGGAAAGAAATGAGTCATAAACACTTTTAGGTTAAAAAAAAGCCATATCTTATACAGTCAATTTGTGAAACAATTATTATGCTTAATTTTCAAAGTTAGAAAAAATAAAGTTTAAATAGGAAACATGAATAATTTGAAGTATTTTTAGAAGGGAATGTATCTTGTTTAGTTTAAACAACGCATGCTATGTTTCTTTTTACAAGACTGGCAGCACTTTATTCTCATAGTCTCTTCAATAAAGGATGCAAAATATTTGTACTTAAAGGGCCAAAGTGGCTGCAGATTTTTAAAGCTATCCATCTCTTTATTGGTGGCTTGTTTCCAGCAAATGAAATGCTGACTTAAGTGTGATTGTTGTTTAGTTCAGTTATTATTCTAAAGCACTAGTCAAAGTGAGAAGAGTGGATCTAGTAAATATTTAAATAGATCTATATTACATTTTGTTACACTGTTATGCTGTTTCCCTGTCTACATTTTGATTGTCAATTGCTTCTTTATATCCTTTCAGACAGGACCACCATGAAGCAAGTGACCAAGTTCAAGTAACAAGCCACATGTGAAACAGGCCATATTCTGTTCCGAAGCAGTGTTTAGTTTAATACCATTCATAGCTTTATATTTTTGAAATTAAAATTTCTTTTAACTAGATAACTCAACAAACACAAAGCTCTCTAAGGTAAAAGGCCATATAGCAATACAGATTATCATTAGAAAACCTTTAAAAAGGAAACTAACCCTGCCAGGAAAAGTAAGAAGAAAACTAACACTGCCTTTCTGAATTCAGAAAGAGCAAAATAGCAAAACAACAAAGCGAAATTAGACAAGGAGCTCATTTACTGTCATGGTTTTGTTTACTGACTAAGAGACTTCATTAGCAAAAAAAAACCTGGCTTAGCCGAGATCGTCCAAGACTGACAAGTCTTCGTTCCTTTAGCTGCAAGATACACTCACTTTTTAGACTGATAGAACAGAAGTATTCTTTTAATTTAGTTTTATTAAGTTAAATTTAATAGACAATAAACAACTAAAGGTAAGTGATTGGTCATGATGTACTCTTCTGTTAATCAGCTTTCATGTTTTCTGCTGGTAGGTTGGTCTATGAGAAGTTTAGCAGGTATCTTTATGGGGAAGTCTGAAAATCTATTGTACCAGAGAATAATATATTTGGATTAAGGGTTATTTTTTTTTCTTTTTTGTTAGATATACTGTATGTTTTTACAGATCCAAAATTCATGATATTTATTATTTTATGCCAATTTTTTGATCTGTTATTTCTGAACTAAGTGATAATTTTTGTACATATTTCACCTTATGTAATATATGCAGCATTCTAAGCCATAATACCGTAAGGATCACTGCAAATACACATCAAGTAAGTCAAATCTAAGATATATTAGTCAATAGATATGTTAATTTTTCATACAGTAAAGTCTTGGAGCAAGATATAAATGTCTAAAAACAATATTCACATTACATAAAATGCAAAATGTTCACAGTGTTATATGAGCCATTACAGTAACAACATACAGTAAATGCTATCGTAAAAGGATAGCTAGTTGCAGCTGATTTGATTGGTCCCAGTTTGTAAAGTAAATGTGAGGCAGTAGCATTTGTTGGATTATTTTTTATAGCAAGTTTAGAGTCTCTCACATCAACAGTTAGGTTCTGTCTTGTGCCCAAAACCGCTGAAGTAAGCTCTGAATTAATTAGGAATGAAAGTGGATGGGTGGAAGAAGTTTGGATTTACTTTTTATTTTGAGTGTTTATTTACTACGATTTTTGTCTTCCACACTCAAATAATTCTTTAAAAAGAAAAAAACAACCATACAATGAATGAAAACATAATAGAATAATTAAAGGTTAAAACACTTTCAATATTAGAATATTTTATATGTATTTATTGATGTTATTCAATGTGTATTTAAATATCTACAACCTTTCTTCTTTTCTAATTTAGGAAAACAAGAACGTATGATTAAAAAAAGATGGGTTTTTGCAATCACTGTAATTCAGTACAAGAATGGCCGTGTTACTCACAGCTATCACCTGCGATTTTATATATAACTAAGAAGGTCATTTTATGATCCATAAAACCTCCCTTACTGTTAACAGATATTTCCAAGAGAAGCTGATCATTTAGGATGGAGTTAAGGGATGTTCATTCTTAATCCTCTTAATCCTTTTCTCAGTCGTCTTCTCATCATTTTTGCTGATGTCTCATTTTAAACAAGGAAGTACAGAAGCCTGCAAATTGTCAATATATATGCTATCATTTTTTTTTTGAAAATTCTGTTTTGAATTTCTTGTTTTGCCATCATTTTTCATTTGAGAGTATAAGCTATTTTATAGGTAGGTGAAAACTACTTTTTACAAAGTGAAAACTGATACCAGATGAAGACTATGTCCATCATTGGCATCATCGACAATAAACATTACATTAATTGTAATATTTGTTGATCATTAACATATTTATGTTAGCTTTGGCTTCAAAAATGTGTTTGGGGAAAATGTATTCTTTATTGAAGATTAATTTTTATAAAACAGTATATCTGATAGGTGACCCAGTCTACTCCACCACCCACCTTTTAAAACACTGCCTATGTTTATAAATCTATGTCAGTTCTCCGGTCTTTCTTCACAGAAAAGTGCTATATAAGAATGCACTGAATTTAATGCAACAATAGGACAGCAAGGTGACATGGCAAATAGTACTGCACCCTCACAGCTCCACAATCCTTGGTTCAAATGCCTGCTTGGTCAATATCTATTACAGATTTTCTGTGTTTTTTTGTAATGGCTCTATTTTGCTTTCAACATCTGAACTACATGCATATTAGGTTAAAGCATGTCTCTTAACTGAGTGTGTGTGTGTGCATTCTGAATTGGTTTGTCTACTCATTCAGGATTGGGTTTTGCACCCACTGCCGCTGGGACAGGCTACAGTGCTCATAAACCAAAAATGGCTATTTGGCTTGAAAAATTAATATATGGAACTGAACAATATCTTCATGCAGTATTAGCATACAACAGAATTAGCTGACTTTGCAGAAACATGTAGGTGTTTTAACAACAGTCAAGCATATTGAGAAACTTTGAAAGGATGTTGCAGTAAGCTAATTTCACTTTCAATAAAACATTCTATACATACATGCAGTTGGAAAGATGATATACTCTAGAAGAAGCATATTGCCCCTCCTCGAACCACCATCTTATCATGGTGGAGGGGTTTGCGTGTCCCAATGATCCTAGGAGCTCTGTTCTCCGGGGCTTTATGCCCCTGGTAGGTTCACCAAAGGCAAACTGGTCCTAGGTGAGGGATGAGACAAAGAGCGGTTCAACATAACCTCCTATGAAAAAAAAAAAATATGGACGGCGTTTTTCCTCGCCCGGACGTGGGTCACCCAGGCCCCCCTCTGGAGCCGGGCCTGGAGGTGGGGCTCGAAGGCGAGCGCCTGGTGGCTGGGCCTGCACCCATGGGGTTCGGCCGGGCACAGCCCGAAGAAGCAACGTGGGTCCCCCTTCCCATGGGCTCACCACCTATGGGAGGGGCCAAGGAGGTCGGGTGAAGTGTGAGTTGGGTGGTGGGGGAAGGTGGGGGCCTTGGCGGTCCGATCCTTGGCCACAGAAGCTGGCTCTTGGGACGTGGAATGTCACTTCTCTGAAGGGGAAGGAGCGTGAACTGGTGCGCAACGTTGAGAGGTTCTGGCTTGATATAGTCGGGCTCACCTCGACACACAGCTTGGACTCTGGAACCAATCTCCTTGAGAGGGGCTGGACTCTCTACCACTCTGGAGTTGCCCCCGGTGAGAGGTGCCGAGCGGGTGTGGGCATATTTATTGCCCCCCGATTTGGAGCCTGTTCATTGGGGTTTACCCCAGTGGACGAGAGGGTAACCTCCCTCCGTCTTTGGGTGGGGGGATGGGTCGTAACTGTTGTTTGTGCGTATGCACCGAACAGCAGTTTGGAGTACCCACTTTTTTTGGAATCCCTGGAGGGGGTGCTAAAGGGCATACCTTCTGGGGACTCCCTCGTACTACTTGGAGACTTCAATTTGGGCAATGACAGTGAGACCTGGAAGGGCGTGATATGGAGGAATGGCCCTCCCCCGATCTGAACCCAAGCGGTGTTTTGTTATTGGACTTCTGTGTTCACCACGGATTGTCCATAACGAACACCATGTTCAAGCATAGGGGTGTTCATATGTGCACTTGGCACCAGGACACCCCAGGCCTCAGTTCGATGATCAACTTTGCTGTCGTGTCGTCGGACCTGTGGCCACATGTCTTGGACACTCGGGTTAACAGATGGGCGGAACTGTCAACTGATCACCACCTGGTGGTGAGTAGGCTTCGATGGTGGGGGAGGATGCCAGTCAGGCCTGGTAGGCACAAATGTGTTGTCACGGTCTGCTGGGAATGTCTGGCAGAGTCCCCTGTCAGAAGTAGCTTCAACTCCCACTTCCGGCAGAACTTCGACCACGTCCTGAGGGAGGTGGGGTACATTGAGTCCGAATCGGCCATGTTCCGTGCCTTTATTGTTGAGGCGGCTGACCGGAGCTGTAACCGTAAGGTGGTTGGTGCCTGGCGTGGTTGCAATCCCTGAACCCGTTGGTGGACGCCGGCGGTGAGGGATGCCATCAAGCTGAAGAAGGAGTGCTACAAGACCCTTTTGTCCTGTGGGACTCTGGAGGCAGCTGATAGGTACCGGCAGGACAAGCAGAATGTAGCTTCAGTGGTTGCTGAGGCAAAAACTCAGGTGTGGGAAGAGTTTGGGGAGGCCATGGAGAACGACTTTCGGACGGCTTTGAGGAGATTCTGGTCCACCATCCAGCGTCTCAGGAGGGGGAAGCAGTGCAGTATCAACACTGTATATAGTGGGGATGGTGCGCTGCTGACCTTGACTTGGGACGTTGTGGGTCGGTGGGGGGAGTACTTCGAAAACCTCCTCAATCCCACTAACCTGGGGACTCAGAGGTGGGTTCCCCCATCTCTGGGACTGAGGTCACCGAGGTGGTCAAAAAACTCCTTGGTGGCAGGGCCCTGGGGGTGGATGAGATACGCCCGGAGTTCCTCAAGGCTCTGGATGTTGTAGGACTGTCCTGGTTGACATGCCTCTGCAACATCACATGGACATCAGGGACTGAGACTCTGGATTGGCAGACCGGGGTGGTGGTCCCCCTCTTTAAGAAGGAGGACCAGAGGGTGTGTTCCAACTACAGAGGGATCACACTCCTCGGCCTCCCAGCAAAAGTCTATTCGGGGGTCCTGGAGAGGAGGGTCCGTCAGATAGTTGAACCTCGGATTCATGAGGAACAGTGTGGTTTTCATCCTGGTCGTGGAACAGTGGACCAGCTCTACACCATTAGCAGGGTCCTGGAGGGTGCATGGGAGTTTGCCCAACCAGTCTACACGTGTTTTGTGGACTTGGAAAAGGCATTCGACCGGTTCCCTCAGGGAATCCTGTGGGGGGTGCTCCGGGAGTATGGGCTACCGGACCCCCTAATAAGGACTGTTTTGTCCCAGTGTCAGAGCTTTGTCCACATTGCCAGCAGTAAGTCAGTGAGAGTTGGACTCCGCCAGGGCTGCCCTTTGTCACTGATTCTGTTTCCTAACTTTTATGGACGGAATTTCTAGGCGCATTTGTCCTGTTTGCTTCATCAGGCCATGATCTTCAGCTCTCTCTGGATCGGTTCGCAGGTGAGTGTGAAGCGGCTGGGATGGGAATCAGACCCTCCAAATCTGAGACCATGGTCCTCAGCCGGAAAAGGGTGGAGTGCCCTCTCAGGGTTGGGAGCGAGATCCTGTCCCTATTTCAGGGTCTTGTTCACGAGTGAGGGAAGAATGGAGTGTGAGATCAAAAGGTGGATTGGTGCGGCATCTGCAGTAATGCGGGCTCTGCATTGGTCTGTCGTGGTGAAAAAGGAGCTGAGCCGTAAGGCAAAGCTCTCAATTTACCAGTCGATCTACGTTCCTACCCTCACCTATGGTCATGAGCTATGGGTAGTGACCAAAAGAAAGAAATTGCGAATACAAGGGGCTGAAATGAGTTTCCTTCGCAGGGTGTCTGGGCTTTCCCTTAAAAACAGGGTGAGAAGCTTAGTCATCCGGGAGGGGCTCAGAGTGGATCCGCTGCTCCTCTGCATCGAGAGGAGTCAGATGAGGTGGCTCGGGCATCTGATCAGAATGCCTCCTGGGCACCTCCCTGGTGAGGTGTTCTGGGCACGTCTAAAGGGAGGAGGCTCCGGGGAAGACCCAGGACACGCTGGATGGACTATGTCTCCTGGCTGGCCTGGGAACGCCTTGGGATTTTCCCGGAAGAGCTAGAAGAAGTGGCCGGGGAGAGGGAAGTCTGGGCATCTCTGCTCAAGCTGCTGCCCCCTCGACCCGATCTCGTATAAGCGGAAGAGGATGGATGGATGGAAGGATGGATGGATGGAGAAGCATATCGTGAATAGTATATCATTCTGGAGATGCTGAAAAGGGATACAATGGGCAGCAGTTCTGAAAGAAGGTGATTTAGTGTCAGCAAAGAAACAACATTATAAATGTAAGGAAGACTATTTTGACTGTTGTGTCTAAAATCCATTGTGAAAACAGAAAGCATTGTGAAGCGCCATTATTAGGATTTTGGAGTGTACTCAAGACCTTTTTATCATAATCAATATACAAATGCTAGACACATTTTAAGTACAACTGCAATGAAAATTAAGCAAATAGAAGAAGGATGTGGAAAAGATTAAAGAGGCAGCTACCCACTCTTAACTGAATCGGTAAGCAATGACTAAAATCCATCATACAAGATGCAAGAATATGATCTGTTGGCCAGATTGTTAGTTTTACTAGTGATTTTAAACACTAACATGTATCATCTAACAAGCAAGGAATGAAGAAAAACTGCAGTGTGTTTCAGAAAGAAAGAAAGCTGGAAGTGGCTGGGAGATTAAAGGGTAATGTAAAAGACATGGAATAAAAAGGAAAAAAAAAAAAAACAGAAAATGCAGAATTTAGCCAGAAATATAAAAGAGGGTAGGTTAGTGAGAAAGAGATAAGATGATTAATCAGTTTGTGTGGATTTACACATTTGTTAAATGTTTTAAACAGGGAATGTTAATAGGTTTGTCCCTTACAATTTAATAATGTCATTGTCATTTAAACTTCAGTATTATAGTACTATTGATGCCTAATACATCATTAACAATATTAATAACATTTGTCCTTGTGAAAGTTGTTATGATAACAGATTGAGAAGAGGACACCAGAGTTATTTATCCACAGCTGCAGTCTCCAGCTCCTCCTGGGTTATCTGCAGATGCTCCAGGCCAACTGAGACATGTAATCCCTTTAGCATAACCTGGGTCATATTGGGTACACCTCTAGTGGGGGTCTGTGTACATCCACTGGTTTCTCTCAATACATAACCAAAGTGGGAGTAATTATTGTGTTTCTCCCCATGTCACTGAGTGTGAGTCCTACAACCAGATAGAGAAACAGCTTTTTCATCATATGTACCCAAAACCTCACTCCTTCAGTTACAGCCTGAAGCCTGTGACATCATATGAAGATTTTGTTATTTAAAAACTGCTTAAAGTCTTGGGCAAGTTAGACTAAATAAATCTTTCAATTTTAAATACACAGTTAAAAGTTTTTTGTTTTTTTTTGTAAATAACAACATTAATATTAAGATGTTTCACATGACTGAAATAAAATATTTCCTGAATTTCTATTGCTTTTTCTAGTGCTTATAAAGCTAGCATAAATCATATATTTCAACAAAACCTACTGCTGCTTTTTCATTCACCAACATTGTTTCACTGCTGGCTTGTTACTGTCTTTTATTAATACTAATCTGATTTTATAGAGTACTTGAGTACAGTATATTTTCTAAATGCAAGAGATCACTGATTCCTAAAACCTTCTCAGCCTGAAAGAGGAGAAGTGACATTGGACAACACTTTTATTTCAAAGGTTTTGCTTCCTGAAAAATGTTTGATGATTATAATAGACAGCTGAACATAAATAGAATTTCAGATTGACAGTTTCACGTATGAGTTTGAAGAAACATAAAATTAATTATTATTGAATTTATCAGGTTTAAATTACTTAATGATGTTGACATATTGCATTAATTCAACTTAGCTAAAAATGTTTTGCTTACGATTTTCATTTGTAATCAGCATCTGCTGCTTCTCATTTCAGTTTTTCAGTGTCCAACAAAAGTCACCCAGCATTGGTTACTGACTGCACCAAGAAGTCCAAATGTGAATGCAGAAAATGAATATTTAGCTGCATACTACACTTCATGGTTTTGTATGGTTCAAGCATGTTGTCAACCAATGGTCATAGTTTGGTGCTCTCTAGTTATCAAGAAAATTCTCATCAGCATCTTTGAAAGCCTTCCACGAGATTTCCTCTTTCAACCTGTTTGTCATTGATGAAGTGTCTCATTTTGGGACACACAAAAATGCCTTCCTTAATCTTGGAATTAGCTATTCTGTCTCAATTATCAAAATCCTTCACCTTTCTTGTTTATTGCTTCAAGACATTTTTCATCATTCCAGGTTTTATATGAAGAGAAAGCAAAAATATCCTTGTTGAATGGACAAGTGGTTTATCCATCCATCCATTTTCCAACCTGCTGAATCCTAACTACAGGGTCACGTGGGTCTGCTGGATCAAAGACTGCACATGTTTTTCTCCAGATATTCCAGTTTTCTCCCACATCCCTAAACATGTGCTGGTTAGGTTATTTGAAACTTCCAAATTGCCAGAGTAGATGTGTGCATGAGTGGGCCTTACAATGGACTAGCACCCTGTCTGTTTCCTGCCTTACATTCAGTGCTATCAGGATACACTTCAGCCCCCTGTGACTCTAAATTAGATTAAGTAGATTATAAGCCAAATAGTGATAATATACTAACTAATGAAATACAAATTCATAACAATGAAAAAACAGAAAAGATATGGTAACCATTGTGGATATATCTTTGTTCAGATACAGTATGCCCTTCTTCTCCAGATGCTTATGTTAGACTGGGAGAACACAGATAGGTTGATTTTTTTTTTTTTTACTTTTAAAAGAACATGCTTTTAAAATTGTAAACTCCTGTAAATTCTACTCTTGTGCCATATTAATTCTACACAGGCAAGATCCAACTTGGGTTCAGGAAATATGCTGACATATTGCCTACTACCAGATGATATCTGAGTAGTAAACCTATTTACATACAGTAACAGTAAATGTTCTCCTTGAATAAAATATCCAACTCAAATTATCTCAGGGGGTTTCATAAGAACATAAAAAAATTCTGAAAAGAATAAGCCATTTAGCCAAACCTACCTCTTCATTTTCTATTCATTAAATGATTCCAAAAAATTGTTGAGATTAGATTTAAATATCCCATGTAGTAACTCTCACCTAAACTAAATGATAACTTTTAACATCACCTCACTTAGAAACAGTTCCAATCACCAGAACTGATTATTTTATTAGCTTGAAAAATTCTGCATCCTACTGTATACTACACCTTGCAATCTGATGACAACTACAGTATCTTATGGAGTACCTTATTAAAAGGTTTTTGATGAAGCATGGAGATTGTATTGCTTTTTCTTGTTTTGTCATAGAACTCGAGTACCTGCTAACACAATTGCTCTGGAGAGACAATTTTCTATTTTGTCTTTTTAGAATTCTTATATGAATTTTTGATGTGATACAATTGAAGTGGCCTGAAGTTTCCAGGTTCATCTAGATCTCCTAGTATATAATATAATATAATATAATATAATATAATATAATATAATATAAT
Organism: Polypterus senegalus; assembly: GCF_016835505.1. Taxonomy (NCBI): domain Eukaryota; kingdom Metazoa; phylum Chordata; class Cladistia; order Polypteriformes; family Polypteridae; genus Polypterus; species Polypterus senegalus. The sequence continues at coordinate 43,870,154 of NC_053168.1, forward strand.
ATAATATAATATAATATAATATAATATGATTTAATATTTTGCCCAATCTCTATAAAATCTCTGAAATATACATATTACATTTTTGTATATAAAGTATAGTCAATCTGCGGTGGGCTGGCACCCTGCCCAGGGTTTGTTCCTGCTTTGCGTCCTGTGCTGGCTGGGATTGGCTCCAGTAGACCCCCGTGACACTGTGTTAGGATATAGCGGGTTGGATAATGGATGGATGGATGGATAATGGATGGATGGATGTATAGTCAATGTCCTAATTGGGAACTCTTAGATAATGTTTCTGGGTTCCAGCAAATCATTTGTTGTTAGTTTATTTATAATGGTGGTATGTCATATGTACTGTATAATCTCTAAATTATTACCTTAGTGTTTCTTAATATTTCTGGAATATTACTGATCTCTTCACTGGGGAAGAAACTTGGGGAATGTTCAAATTGAATGTGTTTGTTATATTAATGTCTACATTTTTACATATTTTATACAGTTCATGCTGAATTTAACATATTTAACTTATAATTGACTGTTGCCTTTTCTGCTAGAATACCGGATGAGCTTTGAAGAATTGACTTTTAAATTATTAGTAACACTCTTCTCTAGCTACATTAAATTTTTGTATCCTTTTATCTGTTTCTTTAATGTGTAATCTGCCTTATGGTAAACACTGAAGTTTTCTATAAACGTCTTTTTTCGTTATTTTTTTCCTTTTATCCTTGCTCATCTATTGAGGAGATCTGCTAGCTTTCCCATTCATTTTTGGTATACAGTAAATGTAGGCTACAGTCAATGAAATACTCATTTAAGTGTGTTCAGGTTGATTTCTTCAAGGTTCTGACACATATGTTATTATGCTTTCCTGATACTGAATGTATTAGTTATTCTACTGAAACAATACAGAACAGATCATATTATACTTAGTTGACCCTAACAATTAATTAATTTCTAAATTTTGTCCAGTACTTACAAATACAGTTTTAAGACAAGATCCCACCATCATTGCTAATGCTGTCAAGATCCCACCAATCCAAAAGACACATCCCAGCCCAATCAACCTGTACCCCTCTATCCAACAAACAGATTTTAGCCATGCATCAAAATTTTTAATTTTCCTCAGTCTTATTCAGAATAGCATACGAAAGAATGTATAAGAAAACAACCTTTGCATATCAATAGACTGTCTGTACTGAAGTATTGATGGCCTATCTTGACCTATCTAATTTACTCCACTGTGGATGATAACAACTAGATCCACTCCAATGGCCAGGGAATCCCACAAACCTGTGTTTCTATCCTTTTTCCAGAGGGATAAATATTATTATCCACGATCACAAGATAGTTGAAATCAACAACAACAACAACAACATTTATTTATATAGCACATTTTCATACAAACAGTAGCTCAAAGTGCTTTACATATTAAAGAATAGAAAAATGAAAGACATAATTATAAAAAATAAATCAACATTAACATCGAATAAGAGTAATCAAGTGTTGAAATCAAGTGTTACTCCTCTCTGAGCCTGATGCTACTAGGCACTATGCATCTCCTACTCTGAGGCTTACTTCTAAGAATGGCCATCATGTTTCTGTTTTTTTGAATTGCATAATATTCCTGCACTGTCTTAGGGGTAAACTCCTTCTCTTTAAAATACATCTCGGATGATACAATTCACTTTGCAACATATGCCATCTACCTCTTTAAGTTTAGCATCTGTGATCTCAAAGTAATGGACTGCCTGACATCTCTCACTGTAAAAGTTCTACAAAGATGTGAATTTAGTCAGTAAGTAGTGGCTTAATACATATAGTATTTTGAGTGTTTTCCCCTTTTTATGAACTGTGATAAAGTAATTGTTGTGATAGATTGGTTGCTGCCTTGTACCCAGTCCTGGTAAGATAGGATTCAACTCCTGCAACCCAAAAACAGATTAATGGGCTTGATAACAGATGGATGGATGGATTGAGTTGTTTTATTTATGCTTCCTTACTATATATGCTTGGTAATCAAATTCACATAATCCTTAGGCTTTGACTTGCTGTCACCCATGTTACTGTTCCAACTTGACATGACTCCTTGTTCATGCTCTTATATGTATTTACTCCTACTGGAAACAGAACCATTCTAGCACTTTCAGCTTCTTAGCTACATCTTATAATGACCTATAATGAAAATCTGGGAATTAGTGCGTTCTCCCACTAGTTTCCATGTTAAACATCCTGGTTGCACATACATGGAATTAAAAGGTGCCAAACCAACAGTTTTTCGGGCAATTTTTTGTATCTTATTAATGTTTCCTGATAAAAAAATGGTTTTGCTATTGACAGTGGACTTTGATTTAATGAAAAGCCAGAGTGTATATAAAAACTGTTGTATTTAAAATCCAACGCATATATATAGGGAAGATGCAGTTAATAGCAATAGCAATATTTTAGCAATATTTTAAAAATCATTCTGATTACCATAGAATTACACTGGAAATATGATTTATGTAAAGAACATTCCTATAGGAATCGAATAAGTCTTCCAAACCAGATCTAGCAATCCTCCTATTGTGATAGTGTTCAAGCATACAGGGTTTTTGGGAATCAATGCCTTCAAGCTTTTAGACAAGATATGCTAATACTCTGGAAGAAGAGATTATGTTGGAAGAATAAAAGAGAAGAACCAGTTAGAAACAAATTGATTTTAGCAAATCCAAAGATTGCATCTTAGTATTGTTTGCACAAGGCAACTGAGAAGAAACCATACAGCAACATCTTATTTTATCCATCTACTGTATCAATTTTTTTTTTAACTGACTTTTTTGATGAAAGCATTTAGAGTGTGTTTAAACCTTCCATGGAATGTCATGGTAGTGCATACTTATGCAGACATGAACAATTTAGTAACAATTAATGCACATATTTTGGATTTAGGGGGAAATGAAGAAAATGCACACAGGCACACAAAGAATGGTTAACCACTACACAGACTATGTCCAGGGTGAAAATTTAACATGATGGATTAAAGGCCAGAAGTCCACATGACCGTCATTATCAAGTTCTTTCATGAGAACCCTGAATACAATGAGGACTGATTGAGGTCATTTATGTTAGATAGAATGCCTAGAGGGGGCTGGGTGGTCTCGTTGCCTGGAACCCCTGTAGATTTTTTTCTCCAGCCATCTGGAGGTTTTTTTCTGTCCTCCCTGGCCACCGGACCTTACTTTTATTCTATGTTAAATAGTGTTCCCTCATTTTAAGTCTTATTTATTTTGAGTTTTTTCCTCTTTCTTCATCGCGTAAAGCACTTTGACCTACATCATTTGTATGAAAATGTCCTATATAAATAAATGTTGTTGCTGTTGTAAGTCCTTTTAGCTGTGGGGCAGCAGTACTACCCACAGCATCACTATACCACTTCACATTTTAGTTCCGCCTTTATTGGCAAAATGTTCAAAATAGCAGTACCAGCTAATAATATTATTACTATTTAAACTACCAATGATTACTGATAACAATATGAGAAACCATAAAAAAACTGTAAGATTTCTTAGCCTCAAACTATCTGTTGGCAACACTGAATATAAAAATAAATGTCAAAATTTACTAATGTTAAAGACTTAAATATTTTTCTTGAAAATTATTCTCAAACATACTCTTGGTAATATTTGTTAAGGACCACTGAGTTTAAAAATAAAACAAAAACAGAAATCCCTTTATGCAGGTTATGACTCATACATATAATATTGACTATTTGCATGCATTTAATATGAGGTTTTAACTAAGTCTACAACTAGTCCTTAGTTTGGGCTTTAGAAAGAGGCAGAACTCTCTATTGGGATCCACTCTGCAGTATCAGTGTACTGAACAGAAGGTATATACTGGGAATACACTCAAATTAAAGTCATCAAATGGTTCTGCAATGTAAATTATTCATTAAAAAGTGCATTTAAACAAATGCTTTAAAATTGGAGCAAAAACCTATATAATCCGCTTTGATGTTGAACTGGGAAAAGTCAATATAATTATTACTCATACACTAAAAAAGCTATGAAAATTTTTTGCTCTCTTTGCTGACATACACCATATCTAAACTTTGAACGTTTATTTTAAAAGAGATTTGCTACTTGGATGTATATGGCTCTTTACACCACATGGCCACAGTATTACTGAAAAACACAACAGATTTTTGAAAGTTGCAAAAAAGATTAACAAAAATAACATGGCTCTACATACCTGCCAGAAATGTTCTGGATCTGGGAACGTTTTAACAGGGTTCACCATAAAGGCAAAACATTGAACAAAAGGGATTTATAAAGTCTGAGGGTTTACTTATACCCTACAACACGTCTCAAACAGTTCAGCCTATATTTAAATGTTTATATATTTCTTTAATAATGTATTAATATTTTAACCATGTTAAAATAAAACAAAAGCATCATTCAAGTTAGAAAGCACAAACTTTGTGACCTTTGAAAACTACTGACTCTAATCTCAGCTATATACCAAACCTTATTAGTAACAGTAACAAGCATCAGTCAGTTCCATTCATACTCATACATGCCTGAGTTACTAACTTAATTAAAAACATGCGCTTCTTTGGAAAGGCTGTAGCTACTATAGCTATGGTTTGTGAGATGTTCAGAATTTGCTTTGTAGTGTTGGCCTATTTTGTTTCCTTAATTGCATCTTACAACCATTGAGGGAATTTACACCCTTTATTAATTATATGCTACTTTATTTAACTTTTTACTGTTATATCAAATTTAAATGTGCAACTATCTTGGGAATTAATTTACTGGAAGAAGGGGATTGACGGTAAAATCATCAAAACAGGTCCATAAAGTGCACATTGTTCAGTACTAAGAGGCATTCAGAATTCTGTAAAGTTCTAAAACAAATAAAACAGTCATATTATATGTATTGCTGAGGGAATGAACAAAAGTATATATTATCTGCAACTTACAGCAAAGTAAATATTGAAAAGGAAATGCAAGTAAAAGACAACTATTGTTTAATTAGTGATTATAACCACCAAACATTTCCAGCTGGTGAATCAAATATGGTCCATTGATGTCCAGTATCCATTTTTTTAAAAATTGTGTAATCTTTTTTCAGTTCCAGAAGAGAAATGCATATTATAAAAGCTTTACATTTATATAACACATATCCACTTCCTCTGTCATTTTTATTTTCCAAATGGGCAATGGTGTTTTTCTTTATTATTCTTATCTAGTTTATTTTGACAAAACTAGTCACATAACACTTATAAATATAATTTTACCCTGTGATTATGAATTTTAACAATTTTTTCAAAGTTTTAGTAGCAAATGGCTCCTGCGTGAACCTTTAATCCTCATTGCACTTAAAGTTTCTTCCTTCATCATCCAGTCCCACTTTAAAAGCTCTGTTGTTCATAATAATCTTTCTTTTAACATTTGAATTTCTTATCAATACTTTGCATCTTTAAACTTCACACCTTCATGATACTTCCCCAGCTTTTTTTGTTTTGTAATTGTTTGTCATATTTAAAATTCCATACAGTCATATTTTAGTTAGCTGCTAAAGCATTCTGCAATTTTATTTATTTGTCATTTCCAGTTAAAATCATGTCTTGAAAACCCATGTACCACCAAAGGTTCTTGTCCAATGAACTATCTGCATTAAAATATTTCTTCTGCCATATTTTATATTGACTTTTCATATATGATTAAATTCCATTTTTGCTCAGCTTGTTAGACTAATTTTACTGGCATGCATGCACTCTCCCACTTAGGTTAACCATTCATTAATAAATATTTATTTAAACCCCATAACTATAAGTTTCTTCCTGCCCATTTAACCAGCCTGTCTCATAATACTCCAAGCTGTCTCTTTTGCTTAAAATTAAGGCTTTATACATTTTACACTCTTCAATAAATGCTTGGCTAATGATCTGGAGGGTTTTTTTTTTCTAAACGATGTCTACAAATTTCAGTCACCTTGCTCCTGATTAAATTTTTGATAGAACCATAAATATGTGAGCTGTAATAGCTTTAATAGTACATAACACGAATAAACCTGATTATTTCAATTTGGTGTGACTGGGGGCTGCAGCCTATCCAAACAGCACTGAGCACAAGTTAGGAAACAGCTCTGGATAAGGAGTCAGTCCATCGCAAGGCCCACTTACATACACCTAGTGGGCCAATTTGAGATCATCAGCTAACTTAATCCTCATGTCCTTGGGGGTTTGGGAAGATAACCCACACAGATGCAGGGAGAAAGTGGGAATTTACATACAGGATACCAGATCTGTGTGGCAGCTGGACTATCCACTCTGCCACTGTGCTCCCCTTTAATAGGTATAGAAATTTAAATAAAAATTACAGATTTTTCAAATGTTCTTCCAACAAGATTTCAGATATTTAATTATAATTATATGATTAATGGACTTAACTTAGATTAATATTCAGTAAACAAATTCTTTATCTAGACCTTTAAATATGTAGATCAGACAATTTTCTTCATTTATATTTTTGTAAATCCAATGCAACAAACATGCTGCCTTACTGTTTGTGACATATCACCTTCCTGCACCTTAATCCCCCACATATTTCAACCCTTCATGTAACTTTTTTTTCAAACTACAGGTCTCAGAAACTGTACTTTTTATTAAATCTTACACTGCATTACTTCACTGTGGGCTTTTCATTATATATTTAGCTCAACCATAGCTACTTGTAAACATCACTGTAAGTTCTCTCAAATTAGCTGATTTAAAAATAGAGTCCTCTGACTTTTCATGCATGCCCTTAATTAATCAATAATTAGTTTCATACAGCACTTATTTTACTGTAAAAATGATTCCACAAGCTTTTACTTCAATCATGCTCTTTGTGTTATGAAATTTGTATTTTACTTTATATTGTGCAACCCCCAAAACTGTTTCAATAAAGAAAATATTTAATATCACTACATTTTTGGACTGAGATTTTTTTAGGCCACTTGAGCCATTCTATTACCCTAATCCTTTATTGTACTGTGATTTATTTTTTTAACGTGAAACGTTATTTATTCTAAGGTTATCCTTCCGCTTGTCGCGCCACATACCCATCACTCATAACTTTAATGATGTACAATTTGAGGCATCATTTCAGTTTATATTCAGGGAAAAATAAAGTAATTTGATTTAAATAAATCTTTAAAGATGCATTTTCTTCGTGGTCAATTTTGGATCCAATGCAATGTAGCATCACTGACGAAAACACGCTGGAATCTTTTTTTAGGATGAGTATGTTATTTAACATTCAAAACTCCATCGGCATGGGTTGGTGAATACTACTATTTGGATAAGGTACAATGACTGCACAGAATGAAAAAGAACAAATAACGAGGCAACATATACAAGTATTGTGTTCCCAGTCAAACGCTGTATTCCTAACTTTATGTTGATTGAGGTCCAGTATTTACATGACATCGCAGCGATGCAAAATAAATGTCAGTTCGGCTAAATAAGTTCAACACATCTTGCTCTCTAAGTGGTACGAAAAGCTTCAATGCCGCCTCGGACGTCTCAATTATGAATAAGAAAATCTTCAAGAGCAAAATCTGATATGTAGAGCTGTTTTCATAGTAATGATTCATTGAAAGAGTAAAAATGTATTTACTATATGAAAACTATATTACGTATCAGAGTAAAGTATGTAAATTGTCTGTTAGTGCTTTCATTGGCAGATTTAACGAATTCCAAAAAAGTCTTGCTAATAAAAAAGCGCAAGGTGAAAATGTTCAAAATTCCTTTTTGTACACATTTAGTGCACAGTACAGTCGATCCTCCCTAACCAGTGTTTAACTCCACGATGAACAATCTAAGACAACACTACAGCATCTGCTGCCATCTACATGTATATCTTGTCATAATGTAAGGTATGTAAATTATAAGTATTGGCGCAGCATGAATTTTTCTCCCCGTTAACCAGCGATTTATAAAATACATCACTGGTCTCTTTCAGTGTATTATCTATCCTTGCATTCCGAGGCACGCGGGTTTAAGCAACGGGAAAATCCCCAAATCCACTGGCTAAAATGTAGCTTTCTGCAAGAGATTTGCTGGTGTCACCGAGTAATTACACCACATTGTATAAGGAGAAACAATTAACATGAATTACACAAAAAAATAACTGTACAACAAAATCCACTGCGCATTTTGCATTTCACAATCTTGTTTTATACATTGTATTTTTAAATGTTATTCTTATTATCTATAAACCGACAAAGTTATTTTTACATAAGTTACTTTAATTAAATTAAAATTTCGCAAGTGTTTAATCAATGTTTAAATCAGCGGTCTGTCAATTCTCATTCGGCATCTCATAACTACAATCTGTCATTCAAGCATAGCCTCGCATTTTATCTACATTTTATCCATCTATATATACATATACATATTTTGATTGCGTGAAGTACACGTAACACAATCAATCAACATTTTTTTTAACAGTAACAATAACGGATATCGAGAAGGCTATATTGAACACACTTGCACAGAACATGTACTGCAAGTAATTTTTTTCACTGTTTTCTCTGCGATACTTGAAATGCAGTTGTGGACGTGATTCCAGCAGACGACAGAGCGCCAGATGTTAAACAGGCTTCCCATGGTACATATTTTAAATATTTAAATTTACCTAAGCAAGAGATTCCAAGAAAATCATTAGCAATTAAGCCAGTCCCATAAATTCCTAGCACTTATATGAGTTCAGACAGTATTTAATGAGAGTTTTCAAAATTGTTGTTAAATAGCCTCCAAACTGTCTTGCAGAGGTTAATCTGGCATTATTGCAAACTTGATACCACAAATTAGCTGAAAGGGAATGCGAAAAGAACCGCTTATCACCTTAACTTGAATCTGTTTCCTTGCCGCACACATCCAGATCAGCAAGATTCACAGAATAATGCTGTTGAAATGTATGCTTTAAATACATGTGTAACCAAAGTGAGAACTCCAAAAAACATACAAACTCGTATCTGAACCATGCAAAAAGGTTTGGATTTGTTTAATGACCGCTTGTTTTCGTTAAAGGAATTAAAAACAAGTACAAGAATAAGTCAGTGTGTACGAATACACTTATTATAAAAACCTGTAATAAAAATATTAGCACATTTTATGATGTTATTTAATTATAAAAACATGAACGTTTTAAAATGTTGTTTTAATATGGACTATAGGCAATTCAAATGAGTTTGTTGATGTAGTGTTTTTGCTCTAATGTGCATTGACCCATTGAGACAATCGCAATAAATAAAATTTCGAATGATATATTTTAGAAGGTAAATGAATAGCACATCGATTCATTTTTTCTGACAGTTTAAAGTTATTGAATAAGAGCATCCACTTTGAATAGCAATCTATTATACTGCGCATCGCAATTGCTCATTTTTCTACCGAAATGTGGTTTTGCTTTGACACATGATCAAACAACGGGTCTTTTAAACTGTTGATATTTGTTAAGTTCTAGGCTTTGATTCTTATCCCCGAGCTGATGATTAATAAAATCGAGAAATCGCGAAGTTCTTTATAGTTACGTGCTCACAAAGTACCAATTATATCTCCAGTGTGTTTAATACTCTGTAGTAGAGATTAACTGCAACACAGACACCCGGAGTATTATCGTGTCTTCGAACACTTCGTGCAAATGTCTATATAAAGAGGGAGTTAAGTTTCCTGTGAGAGCGCAACCATGCCATGGCAGGTACTGAAGTAAACGGCTGAATAAAGGAATGCTTCTTGAAAGGATGTATTACAATGTATTGGTCGCAAACCATACCTGTCAAGTCCACGAGCATCTCAAACCTAAATACAACTGTTGTGATAAAAGTCATATCCTATTGAATGGACTGGTGAAAAACAAGGCAGCTGGACGCTTTTATTAAAGCAAAGCTATACCCTACCACAGTCGCTAGTATGGCAATTTATGAAGATGCAATTTAAGCATTACACCACAATAGATGTGTACAGTACACGTTTGTGTTCAAGAAAAGATTATCAATCACACAGACTGAAACAAGTTAAAGGAATGTCCCCAACCGGATTCGACTAAAACCACAATACCCTAAAATTATACAGTACCCTAAAAACTGAATATACTTATCAGTTGAAAGAAGAACTATACTGTTTTGCAGCATTGCGCAAAATAAAGCACAATAAACCTCGGATTACCAGTTGATCTACTGTAAACCGACCTCGCTCTTTCAAAGAATTTTGCTTCACAGACAATCTCTGATTATAAATGGTGCACACCGCAAAAAAGTACCACATGCTTTAAAACTTGTACGGCAGTCACAATATATTTGAATATAAAGTATCACTTTTGATCAGAATTTGCATGATGCCCACGACATACCTCTGCTTACAATTACATTGCACAGGTCGAAGTCAGTATTGCTTTTCGTTGTAACTTTTTTACTGTAGTTCGTCGTTTTTTTTAATTCAGTAGATAAAGTAAAAATGAATTAGATCGTATCCCTTGATATTCAAAGATAAGACGAGCGACGTGCAAAATTGTTTGTATGTTTCTATAATCACGGATCACTGAGTGCACTAAGAAACATTCTTATGTGAGTGAAATTGGTGTTTTGTGTATTATATTTAATACGCTATAGACGCGAATAATCCCCCTCCCCCGATTCTCCACCCTCCGGGGGGTTTGAGTGTGCTTTTAGATGACAGGTAAGCATGTGGCGTGCAAAAATGAAAATAAATGAGATTGTGACTGTGAAAAAACATCTCTTGGCAAAGCGAAGCTCTTCTCCCGGGTGCTGTGAAAGTCGCTCCCCGGGGAGTGTGCGCTCGGCAAACTATAAAACAGCTCGCAGCTCGAGAGCGAACCGACAAATCATCGATCCGAACATCAGAAGCTGGGAGGGGTCGTACGCTTTACCTGACTTCCTCTCGCAGGTCCCGCCCCCTTCCCCCGGTGTCTCTACCCATCTCTGCTTTAACCCGCGCAGCTCTCCCCTGCGTTCACTCTCTATTTGCACAAATTGAATAGAAGCGCGCTTTGTAGGAGGGGGGTTAAAAAATCGACACCGAAGCTTCAAGTCATACTCATCTTTGATCGGAGGAGTTACTGGATCTCTCAACAAAGGTGGCAGCAGCTGAACGAGCGTGTGAACTTTTTTGATGGGAAACCAGAGGCTTGACAGGTCCGGTTAAGTTAGGAAATTCGGAGGTACGTTTAACTTTTTTGTTTTGCTTGTACTCTGTATTTATCTACAGAGGACAGGAAGACGGTGTCTTTATTGCCACTTGTTGTGTAATAACGACGAAGTGTCTTTCTTGCCTTTCACTCTGAACTTGCTGTGCAAGGAAGGCAAAGTATCGCATGCTCAGAAAGACACGGAGCGCGAACGTGCGCTTAGTGCATCTAGTTAGAGAGTGTAGGCTACCATCTGATCTCTCCACAGCTGAGGTGCTCTTTCCCGTTGATAGATGCAGAGAAAGTTCTTCTGTATTGCGCCGATTACAGATTCTTACTTTTACAATAAAGTGTAGCATGTAACTTCCAAAGATAAACCGTAAAATCATTAGAGCCTGTCCTTCTAATCAGTTGGTAGATGTCGTGCACGAGGACGCGCGTGCGTGCTTCGGTACCAGTTCGCATTCAGAGGGACTAGAGCGATGAGCTGCAGGTGATTTTTTTTGGGGTGGGGGCTGGCCGAGATGCCGAAACGTGATGTGCCTATGCAATGTCAAGTTATCACAGTAAAGAAGCTCCTTAACTTCCGTGTTTAAAAATCATTTTACTTTTTGCATCCGGTCGGGAGCTCAAGTGTGTTTGCTGACCATGGGAATACACAAAGACTAGTGTGAAATAATTTGCATGATTAGACACCGTTCTAGTAAATAAAATTATGACGCAGGGCATATATTGCACAGCCGAATGTCTTTCGGCGCCGTTCGCCTGTATAGCTGTGTTCCAAAACTATTAGCTCTACATCAAAACTGGCAAAAAGACAGAAACCGTAATTCACACGCTGAATGACGAGTGAAACAAGTAAGTAGTAACAACACAGCCCTGTTGTGGATCAGTAAGACATAATGTGACGAGACTTTCATTGACTTTCTAGGTCTGCCTAGACGGTGGCCGTGTTCTCATTATGACAGATAGCTAGAAGCAAGCAAGAATTGGCAGGCCCCCTTTTTAAGAAAGAGCATACTTTTTTTTTCGATCAACGCAAGCAGTCTCTGACTTGAAATGAAGTCATTTTAAGGTAGTCACAATTAACATTATATTCATAGACCACCTGTAATGTTACCACTCTGTACTTTGAAATGCCTTACGAAACGGCGGATAAGGATACAAGTATTTTAGATCATTTTAGTTCCTGTATGAATAAGGACGAGTTCATTTAAAGGCGTTGATTTTATTTTACGTCGTTTTTGATTCAACTATTCCTGGGATTCCACTTGAGTGGGGGAGTTTAATGATCACTACTTACCTTTCTTTGGTTAAAGTAGCTGTCCTTTTGGTCTCTTTGTGTTGCTCTTATAATTTATCAACGCGTAATATTAATATGTGCTTCCTTACAATTAGTGGAAACCAGCCCATGGCTTATCTTCAGTTGCACGTACGATGAAGTCTAGCCACGGGGATCATTTTATAGTTCACCGACATAGTGACCTTTTGCAGTTCAAGATGGTTTTCTGAAGTCCTTATCCTCTTCAGCCCTCCTGACTGGCACATTTATTTACCGTAAGATTAGTTTGTATTTGTACACGGAGTGTTGCGACGTTTGCTTTAAAGAGCTCCTGTAAAATGTGTGAATTTATTACGGATTACTCTTAGTTAAGATGCATATAGCTTGATCTCTGAGGTGCACAGTTTTAAGTTGTATTATGGGTTCTGCGTATTTAAAATGAATTTATCCTCCACAGTATTAAAGCGTTTCTAAGAATTTCCACTGCATGCAATCATCATCCATCTATTCATTTCCGAAACCGCCTAATTCAGTTCAGGGTCGCAGGAGCTGTAACCTATCTTGGCAGGACTATGCGCAAGGCAGTAGCCAACCCTGGACAGAGCGCCAGTTTTAATCTTCTTAATGTTCATACATATGTTGTGAAATAATACTAAACCAGTTTGCGCGTTTTACCGTATTTTTTGCATAAAATCAAAAAAGTTATTTTAATCTGACAATTAATCTATGTTTTAAGGTTACTTCATAATTATGTATCAAACCAAGGCAGTAAAAACGCATAAGCCTATTTCACATCATGTAATGTTCATTATTATTTTTAAGTAGGTTTCTAAAGGATATATAATAACCACACTAAAAGACGATACTAGATAAAGACTAATGATAGCACGTTTTAAAAGCATGGTGCGCAATTTACCATACTGTAAAAGATTCCTCCAATTCTTTACTGAGCAATAAAGCCACACTGAGTAAGTTCAGGCAGCTAGTTCTAACAAGCTTTATTACTGGGGCACAGACATATAATGCAAAACTATAATTTAAAATAATTGTGCTATAAGTAAGGCAAACAGACTTAATGATTTTTCTTTAAATGAGCTATATTAGTAAAACATATTAGTCATGTATTTTATTTATAAGAATATTTGCTCTCAGCACCCACCCCCCCCTTAACGCTGTCTATTTTCAATGTTAATATATTTTGAAAGCTACTAGGTGACTAGGAGTTGGACCTCAAATGGCGTTTATTTAAAAAAAAAAAAAAAAAGTGTCTACATCTCTTTGTTATTAAATAATCATCAGCTACTATGTTTACACCTGAAGCATTCATTTCTAGCTTTATTTTCTTTAATGGTATTTTACTTACCATATCATTCATTTAGGTGCATTTGTTCTGTTTATTGCAGATATTCTTGAAAGTCAGTGTGTATCTTTAGCATGGTAATTAATAATTTCCAGTATAGAAACTGTACTCGTGTAAGGAAAGAAAGCACAGAAATAGCATAAAGAAATAGGAAGACTTGCTGCAGAATTTTATCTTGGCCTGAAAAGTCAATAAATAGGGTTATTGCCAAATAAAGGAATACAACGTGACAAGTTACAGTATCTTAACTGATTTATTTTAAGCAAAACATTCAGAAGTATTTTTCCTTTGGGATTTGAGGAGTGAATGATTGATTTAGGGCCAGTAACATTCGGTAATGTACTTTCTGATATATTCAAAGATGTACAGTGAGCAGCAATACTGTATACACAATAGCTCAAAATGGCATGTTAATTCCTTCTCTCGTCTCCTTAGACTCTTGATAAGTTAATGATCATGAATCCATTTTGATTTCTGGTTGCCTGATGCTTTGTATGTAGCAAGTTCAGATATTAGATTAAAATAACCAGTTCAATTTTTTTGCAATGCAATAATAATAGCAGCACGTCTAGATTTACTTTTTATATGTTTAAGATTGGATGGATGGATGGATGGAAATATTCTAGGGAACAAATATCCTACTGTATGGTCTCTGTTATTTTGCTTCTTCCAGTACTTTGGAATGTTAAGACAAGTTACTACTTTTACCAAAATACAATGGTGTCTGGTCGTCTTATTTTATCTTTAGGTGCATTCAATTAATGAATCAGAGTTAAGTTTTGGGTTGGAAATTCCATTTGGAATATTTTTCCTAGTGTCAGCATTCAGAAGAAAACCCTGTAATATGTATTAACCCTTTCATCTTTTTAATGATAAAAACTATAGTGTCATTTTCATTAGAAGTACTTTCTACCAAGCCTAGACTATATATAAAAAAGACAGAAAAACAAACAAAATACACTGTCTTCACTTGATTCAACCACAACTTAGAATTACGTAGCAAAATTTCACTTGTTAGAAATCCTGTCAATTCTTGTAAGTGTTTTTAAACATGAAAGACTACAGTATGTAATACAAGAACATTGACTGTTATCTTTTTCATCTTTTAACTTTAAGAGGAGATGAGTAAAAAAGAAAGCATGATTTTACTCAGATGGCCAAAGGGTGGGAAGGTCTGTTAATTTCTGTGTAATTTTATTAACTCATTTTTGATGTTACTTTTGGCTCACATGTGTTGTCAACACACATGGAAGCCAGTACTTTTGGCAAATAGTGGTGGGTGGGGGTGGTACATGCAAGCAAAAACTGTACCTGTATTGTAGAAGTCTCTTGGATTTCACTGGGATTGAACAGGTGATTAAGGTACAGTACATGCATTTACATTTTATATACGAGTACCAAAATATATAATAGATTTTGTGACTGTACTTGAATTAAAAAGAGGCGTAAATCACCTAAAATAACTTTATGACAATGTTAGGTTATGGCAGGTTGATTTGTTTATGTACTGCAAATGTATTTGAGTTTGTAGCTTGATAAAAGAAGTATTCCTTCTGAAGGGATACATACTTCAGCATTTTCTCATCAATTTAACAAATGCAGTCTTTTGATAACTTTGCATTAAAACACACAATAAAAATATGCCTAGTAATTTACAATTACAGTATATGATTTAACAATTTTTTAAAGTTACTTTAGTACTATGGTGTTGTACCATGTTAGCCATTATGAATGTAGTGAAAAGTCAAGCAAAATGGCACCTTTTATTGGCTTACTAAAAATATTACAGTATGCAAGCTTTCGAGGTTATTCAGGCCCCTGTATTACATCTTGCCTGAAGAAGGGGCCTGAGTTGCCTCGAAAGCTTGCATATTGTAATCTTTTTAGTAAGCCAATAAAAGGTGTCATTTTGCTTGACTTTTCACTGCATGAAAGTTACTTTGTAAAACCTGAATAACCCCTTGTATATTCAATAACAGGAAGCCAATTTTTATTTTCACTGCAGCAACCTCTGGCGATTTCAGCCCAGATTTGTTTGACCCAAGGCTTACATCACTTTCAGTGCTAATTGGTTCATAATTCTGCAGCTTTATCCCAGAGGAGGCAATGTGGGTATATGGTGATAATGTAAAAATCTTGGTAGACACCGTGATTAGAAAATACTTTACTTTGGTCTTAACATTTCTAGGCTGAGTACAAGGAACCAAGACACTTTGTCTTGCAATAAATGCTCAAACCACAAGAAGAAAAAGGACACCTAATGAAACTGCTAATTAAATAATTAATGTTGGAACACATACTTGTGATATTTTTTTGTTCTTAAACCACTGTCATTAATTTACTGGTAAAAAATACGTTCAGAGTGATTTCCTCTATTTACTGATCGGTGGTTCAGCATCATGGGATGATAAAGCTTATTTCCTGTGTGTTACTTAATGTGCACAAAAATAGAAAGCGTTAATTAAGGTGATGGGAAATTCCTTGAGTTCCAATATATGATGCTTTTCTATAAAAGTATTTCTGTCCTTCAGTTTTCTGGAAATGTTTCTAAATGTTAAACAGATTTGTGCACCCTAAGCAGACTTGATGTAGGATAGACAACTTTGTTTATTACCTTATTTTAGATTTTTAAAGTGCATTTTCACTTCATCTTTTTAACCATATGCAGCATAGTTAAAGTGTTGAGGTTTGGCAACCCAATTTTTCTTCTAATTATTTAATACTAAATAAATATTCACATTTTTAAATAGCCTTATAGGAGCTAGAATCTTTCCTGAGAGCAACTAGTACAAAGCAGGCTGTATTTTTGGATCGGACCACAGGGCATGCTTGTGTGCACACATAAATGCACACACATTCACATTCAATTTAGAGTTCTCAGTCATTCTAACAGCTGTGTTTTTTTAGGGGATGCATGGAGAAATCAATCTGCTGTTCAATTAACTAATATCATCTCACAGCCATTATCACACATACTTAATATAAACAGTACAACAATTATAAGATTTTTTTTCCAAAATAATTGAATTATCTGATCTTGCAGCAGTGCCCTTTTTATCTTTAACAAACTCATTTATGTTTGGTTCTGTTCTGGCTGTAGTTTGTCCCACTTGTGAGATGAACCCTGATATCCCACCTGAAGCCATGAATTTCTTCTCCTGGTAATTTACATTGTTGTTAAATAACAGTTCAGCAAACTGAAGAAAATTATATCTGTGGTAACTGGAAAGTAAATACCTGTTTAACTGCTGTTGTATGTATTTATTTTCCTGTCGCCAGTAAATAAGAGCTCTGTCTATCTTTTAATATCTAGCTGTGTTGTGACTCCTCCTTGTTTGAAAGAGTTGTGTTATCATTTCAAATGATGGAGGAAAAAAAGATTCTGTGGCATGCTGTAACCAGTTTTAAAGAGACAGTATCCCTTTTTGTATTGTTTGTGCATTCCTGGGCTCGGATTCAAAAACAGAAGAACTTAAAATTATGCACATACCAGAGAACATACATATACAAAGGTGACTCGGCTCCAGACAGTTTTATTAACACTAATTTATGCTTTTAATTCACTATCATTTCTGTAAGCATTTGTCTTACAATCAAATGGACTTTAATTTTTGATTTCTATTTAACTATGTATATGTTGTTATAAAAGCGTGCATATTTATGAATATAGTATTTGCATAGCACACTAGTATGTATGTGTTTTGTATCCACTATTTATATAATGATTAAAATGTGCATTCACCACTGTACATAATATTTAACCTACATTACAGAGTTCAGTCTTTTACAATTCTTTTAAGGGAAATTATAGTTGTGTGCGCAAGATGTTTACATAGTGTGCTGTACATTATACGTGGATGGAAATATGTAAGTGTATACATTGTCAGTTTGTAAGTATCTCGCAACACTTATTTGCAAGAACAAAAACCAATGAAATGACTGCAATATGGTCAGTAGAGGATGTTTGTGAAACAATATCTGAATGTTGTTTCTTTTATCCTTTGGGTTATGTATGTGTGATTTCTACCAAATTATTGCTTAGTGGTCTGTTTTGGATAAGTCCTTATTTTATAGAAGTAATTTTCTGCTATAACCTTATTAATTCCTTATCTCCGTGATGTTCTGACTCTGCACAGTCCATTGATTTCACAAATTTATTGTACAGGAATTTCTTTACTCTGCATGTTCTCGTTTGTTTCATGGAATTTAACATTAATATTAATTGCAGATACATTAAAAATATTTTCAATATCTTATATTTTATCCGTAAAAGTTAGTTGATTAACTTTAAAGTTGATAGAAAACTGCATATAATAGTGTTTAAGGGAAAGAAGTCTGGAGTGAAATTGGAATGTAAAACCGAGACGTGTGTAACTGGTTATTTAAATTGAGAATGTCAAAAATGCATACGGCAAAATATTCTTTAAAAATACACTGAAAGTTACTTGCTTCACTGCTAGTTGGTACGGAAAACATTTATTTCAAAAATATTTTTCTGTATCATTTCAGACTCTGTTAGCAGGTGGAACAGGTACACACTCATTTTACAAATAAACACATCTGTGTGCTTTTCAAAACTGTTTTGGGCATCCTGTGTAATGTACAGTGACTGGTAAATGTATTTTAATACTTTAATACACTTTATGTAATATCCCACCATAATTTACATGTGTTACCAAGTACTGTTATAGGTAGTTCCCCCATTTCTTAATATCTCTAATATTCTGTTATCCCATTCCAAAGAGCTACTGACATATTATTCATTATTCAGACAAGGTTACTCTAAACATGTCAAAGCAAGTCCATTAAAACAAAATCTTATGACCCCCCTCATTGGAAAGGTGGTAAATAGTAGTCTAGAATTTATAAGGCCATTCAACACAGGCTGTTTTTCTAGTGAAATTTCTGTTGACTAGAGAGCAATGGAGCAGGAAACAGAATTAAATTTGTAGTTTATATGGAAATTGCATGTGATCACTCTTTACCTTCATTTAAGTACTTTAACTGAATAAAATCTACATACAGGGTAAAGTATGTACATTGAAATCTAAAGTTTTTTGTCTTTTTAAGAAAGGTTCTTTTCAACAGTAATAGACAGTAGATGGCTTATTACTGCATGGTAAAAGTGTTTCATTATGAATTTCTCTAGTGCTTTACAAAGAATGTGTAGGGGGTCCACATTTGTTTTCCATCAATGAACCAGTAAGTGATTTATTTTTTTTTGTTTTTTTTTTGCCACTGCTGGACTACAACTCGCAAGTCTGGAGATGAGACATTTTCATATACATTTGCCTGACAGTAACCAAAGAACAGCTGATACAGGTTGTGCTTCAGATACATCTAATGATTGAGCATGTTTCACTGGTCCATGATTGAGCCACATTTGTTTCTTTAATGAATTATGAGTGAATTGATATTTGTTTCTAATTCCTTTTTCAGTTGCATAATGTATAGAAATTGTGATTTTTTTCTCCCCAAAAGCCCCTTTTACAAATATTTTATCCTTATATTATTGTGTTTTGCATGCTTGCATCTTTTAATCAATAAACACATTATTTCTCAAGGAGTATTTTAAACAAAACATACAAACAACGTTCCTCTTTGCCACATCATTCTAAAATCAATTAATTACTGATATATTGCAATTTACAAGGGAAAAAAAGTGTTTTGTTTTTTTTGTATTTTTTTTATCCACTTCATTATTGATATTCATGTGAACTATTGACCAACATTTTTTGCAGCGGAGTTATTCACAGCGGTTTTCTAATATTTAATATTCTAAAAAGTCAAGCACAGCTGAATTGAAATTTAGTCCTAATTGTTCTCAAAGTATAAGTGTAATATCTTACAAGAATGTCTTCATTACACTTTGTTTCAGAAACAGTTTGCTATAAGACTGAGCCAGACCTGCCATATGTGTAGAACTGGGTTTGCTTATTCATGAAAATATTTGATGTATTGTTAAGTTTACCAAGAGCACTGAATGCTTTAGTCTTTTTCAGTATAAGCCTTTATTCCATTAAACCTTTTCA